>NW_007729265.1:0-35873 GCF_000696425.1 Galeopterus variegatus | reverse complement strand
ATATATATGGATATATGGATATATGGATATATATATATAGAGAGAGAGAGAGAGAGTGAAAGAGAGAGAGAGAGAATAAAAATATACAAGTGGGGCAAAACATAAATATGAAGTATTCAGAAAGATATATAGATTACTTCAAAAGAGTGAATGGTATTGTTTTAGGTCCCAAAGAGTAGAATGTCTATATTTTACACATGGTACCTTGCTCTGGTAATGCAATCAACTTTATAAGACTTTATAAAACTAAATCAAAAACTTGTTTGTAAACCATAAGAACCATTAACTGTTCTGCTATTTGCATGCTTACATCTTTAATGCTTAATCCTGAAGAATTCTCTGCAGTGGCTATAGTCATTAAATTTATATAAATCAGTATCTGCATCCTACTGAAAAGCTAAAACTCTCACTGTAATGATATGAACCCATATAAGCACAGCAAGCTCACGTTCATTACACCATTCCTTACAAATGTGTAATATACTTATTTTAGAAGACAGCTATGAACTAGCTAAAACATAGACTAGGTAATTTCTATGGGTTATTTTCATTTTATCTCTTTGACAATTTCAAGATGTTTTTTAATGAACATTAAGAAAGAAGAAAAGATGACTTGAAGTACCTGTAGTCAATCTATTCTAATGCAGAGGATTTTATAAACAGATAGTAATACAGCTAAGGTCAGAGATGGCCTTATAGTCAACACTGTGTCACTATGAAATTATCTCTGATGGAATTCTTGTTAAAAATGTATTTTCTCAACCATCTGGTTAAATCGTCGAAATATCACTGTGTATGTTATTTCTGGTAAGAGCAACAATAAGGCAGAATTTTTGTTGACTCTAAATTACTAGCTTCGAGGCTAAATACTGAAGCCTAAGCCAGAGAACAGCTTTTTTAAATCGAGAGGGTCGCAATGAAATCACTACAGTAATTTGGGAAGCCAGGAGATGATCTGGCATCAGTTTCATAGGCAACATGGTTGCAACGGGTGGGGTCAGCTGCAGACTCCTGATAACAGAAGAGTGACTCAGAAGGGAAGAGAAAAAGTAACTTGGCCAGGAACTGTGCTATACCAAGTATAGCAAAAGACATCTTTAGCTTATTTGATATTTCAAGGTTACATGACCTCTTTCAGAATCTTTCCATTGTATGAAAGTCCAATGATAGGAAAATAGACAAACTTTAGTTGTATTGTATTATTTTGTTTCGTTATAATAAGACATCAGTGAAATCTATCCAAAATATCTATGCTCAACACCAATAACAGATATTCAATGGTAAAATTACCAATCGGTTTTCATTATTTATGAAAATAATTCCTGATTTCTGGGCTGTAGACATCTGATGAGCAGCAGAGACATAAGAATCAATTGAGGATCCTCATGTCCTTACACACACGAACAGTCAGATAAATAATTTGCCAAACACAGGTTTTTAAATATGATCTTATAGATGTCAGTGTCTTCTGTAATAGTTAATAGTATGAAAATTTACTTTAAAGTGTTGCTGAATTTAGAGTAAATTTTGGTAATATATTCTCTCAAACAACAGGGAGTAAAATGGAAGTACTCTAATGTAGAAGGCCTAGTATATAGTTTTAGGTTGAAAGTGTTTGCAAAACTCGTAAAACATGAAGCCCCTGCTCTTCAGATTGAATGTACAATATACAATAATGTAGTCTGAAATCAATCACACCAGGATCTTACAAGTTTATGGAAGACTCAGACGAAAATCATTTAGAATGAAAGGAAGACAGGTGTCACTACACGTATTAAAGTAGAATTCTGAACTGGCTTTTGCATTTTAGTAGCAGAGAAATGAATTCAACTTCCTTTTATTGATACTCCTTCCTGTAGACTTTTCTAGTAGTAACAGGAAAGCAGTACATCTAACAAGGCACTGGAAAAGGACAGATTCCTATATCTACAAACACCTATGTTCTTGCTTAAAAATGCAGTTGAAGACTGATTATCATAGTTACAGGGGATATGTTTTTAAGATGATGAAGCTAATATTTGCTGATGGACTTCAAAATTAAAAAGCAAAACCTCTAGGGGCCGGCCCAGTGGTGCACTGCTACAGTGCGCTGCTTGGGAGCTCAGCGGCACTCCCGCCGAGGGTTCGGATCCCACATACAGACCAGCTGCTCACTGGCTGAGCGAGGTGCGGGCGCAACACCGAGGGTTGCGATCCCGTTGCCAGTCCCGGTCCGGTACGGGCGCAACACTGAGGGTTGCGATCCATTGCCGGTCACGAAAAAAGACAAAAAGGAAAAAAAAAAAAGGAAAACCTCTAAAATATAATAAACACTGAAGTTAACGGTTGTCAAGAGGATAATAATGAAGGTGGAAGAAAGGAGTCAATTTGCATGGTCAATTGAATAAAATAAATGATAAGGTTTGAAGTGTTACTAACCATTGAAAATGTTATATTTTGGTGATTAGTAAAAGATAGTGTATTTTATTAGCTAATAAAAGACAAGAAATACTCCACTAATCACAACAAATCAACAAGAAAATCCTGGTATTTTTGAAACCAGGTACTGGCTAGAACTGGAACATGACTTTCATTATCAAGGCTTGAAGTTTGGTTTTTAGTGACTAAACTTTTAAGATGTTTAGAGTGTGCTACAGATAATGATCTATGAATGTATATAGCCCCATTTATGTGCATATATAATGATTTTTATTTCTCTTTCCTTTAGATGTCTAATGTCGCCATCAGTTACCAAGTCCTGTTATTTATTCTGTCAGAAATCATTCTTTCCCATCCATCTTTTTCTCTTCAGTCTAACTGCCACCACTGTTGTTCTATACCTTGTCACACTATAAATCTGGTCTGGTTACTTACAGGTCTTTCTACATCAGTACTTTCTTCTTTTATAGTCAACTTGCACATAAATATCTTATCTCTTCCATCTGTCTGGAAGCTCCTTTAAGTCAAAGAACAGCACACAGTACACAGCACTTGGAAGTTCTGACTGCATACATGGGTGGAAGATGAACAGATGGATGGATGGATGGATGGATGGATGTACAGATTGGTGGATGGGAAGAGTTTGGCAACCTCATTCAAGGCACATTTTGACTACCAGAAAAGATTGCTTCGTAATCATCAGGAGGGACCTCAAAGTGAAACATTTAATCACGAATTCTCACAGATTGAGTTCACCAGGAGTAGACAAGAGTCTGCAATATAAGAGATTTATGGGGTCTATTTCTGTGTAAGGAATTGGAAGGAAGTAGATTTGGGCAGAGTAAGAAGTAGAGTAACTACACAGGCCCCAACTTGACCAGGAGCCCTGCCTCACCCTTCAGTATTTCTGGCATCAGGCTGAAATATCTGAGCGTCTAAACCTGCCTCAATTAGTCAGGTAACACAGGCTTGCCTGGTGTGGTGTATCTCAGGCCAGAAGGCTGTATGATCAGGTTATAATCTCAGGCCAGGTGGCTGAGACAATCACTGTAGGAGCTGTCAAATGGAGGCAGTCACATGACCACACTCCATGTCATTGATTGGGCAGCATGTCCTACCTTGATGTGGGACTAGGAGGTACAGCTCCATGTCTTCCACACTAATTAATCCACTATAATCTTCATTCCCAAATCAGAAAAATTTGACAGGTGAGATGATACTACTATAGCAAACTATAGAATTTGTGAACCACAAAATTTTGTGTGTTTGGGGACAGAGTAGATACATACATATTGGGCGGTACACCATTTAGACAGCCCTGCTTAAGTGAGGAGAGACTAAGTGGCCACTTAAGGTCGTCACATTCTTCCTAAGTCTGTAAAGCCCTTTGGAAAGAACAGCTTCGTGTTGCACCAATCAAAACTGTATTATGTATAAATGTGAAATGCTCTTCTTAGTCAAATATCCTCATGTCCACCTCTTATTCACAAGTCAACCCCACTGCATACATCACACATTACTTATCTATTACAACAAATATTGCTTGAATACTTAATGATTGAGGTGATCCAAATAATATTTTAAACTACAATTTCATTAATTAGGAAAAAACAGTACGAGTATATATTACTTTTATTTTTAAAATAAAAGCAAGAATAAGTTCTCCAGGATTCTTTAAAATGCTATTCATATTTAAATAAAATCCAACATTTAAATAATAAATTTTAAATAGTCTCCTAAAATTCTAAAACACTCTTATTAAAGCACTTTTTATATTGGTTTCTGTTCAGTTGGAATACTGAAAATGTTCAGGCTATACTTAAATGCCAAACAAAATTAAATACTGAAATTAAGTAAAATTAAAGGTATTAAAACAAAATAGTTCAATATATTTTATAAAAGTAATTAAATAAAGAATTAAAGAAATACAGTTAGTATTATATTGGGTGGAAAATTATAAACAGAACAAAATATCTCCTTTAGTTGTATTTTATTCTACCTTTATTCTTAACATGAGGGAAGTAAATGAACTTTCATTACCTGTAGCACCCTTAATGAGCATAAAGAGCAAGGCTGAATTGCTTGAATGTGAAATGCACAGTATTACAGAAAACAATAGTTATTAGTGACTACAAAATTAATTAATTAATTTTAATTAGTTACTACAAAATTAGTGTATTACAAAATTAATGACTACAACATATAAACCATGCTGTGATTAGGAAGGGATACACAGTTGTCCCCTGGGGCACCAATAATGCTCTATGTCCTGACTGGAGTTGTGGTACAAGAGCATTCACTTTACAATGATTTGATGAAATATACCAATATGTTTCTCATAGTTTTCTCTTTTCTGTTTCAAATAAAAACTTTTAAAAGCAAGCGAAAATAATAATAAAAACTAACTTGTAAACCAAGATACTCTCAAAATGGTACTCCTGTTGTACTTGAAAATTAAAACTGTAATGGCTTCCACTAAATATAAACTTAGAATTCATTGGAAATTTCTTTTGATCAATTAAATGGTTATTGAAATATTCTTGAGATTTTTCACTCCCTGCCTTTCAACAACCAAGATTCTAAAATTCAGCATGGCTCGTTGTTAATGGGCAGAAGGTTTGAGCTAAGAATGGAATCTCCAGATGACAACATTGTAAAGAACAGCTCTTCTTAATCAGTAAAGGGAGTATTGAAGACCTCAGAAGTTGCTTCTGGCTATCTGGTTATGTCCTTTAGAGGTATATGACTCACTTATATACTTATTTTAAGTATATATGTGAAGGTTAATTCTGGGTGTCAACTTGATTAGATTAAGGAATGCCGAGAAACCTGGTAAAGCTATCTTTTAGATGTGTCCACAAGAGTGTTTCCAACAGAGGTTAGTATGACAGCCTGAATGGACTATGTGTGAAAGACCTGCCCTCAATATGGGCAGGAACCATCCAATCCGCCTGTGGTCCAGAGAGAACAAAAAGCAGAGAAAAACGGTGAAGCTTTCTCTCTATCCACTGGAGCTAGGGTACACTATTCTCTCTTGTCCGTGGACATCAGAGCTCGAGACGCTTCAGCTTTTGGGTTCCAGGACTTAAACCAAGGACACCATTGGCTTCCCTGGTCTTGAGGCCTTTGGACTTGGACTGAGCCATGCTACAGGCATCCAGTTTGCAGACGGCCTATTGTGGGATTTTTCTTCACAATTGCGTGAGCTAATTACCTAATAAATCCCCTCTCATATATTTATAACGTATCCTGTCAATTCTGTCTCTCTGTAGAACCCTGACTAATACAATATATTTAGTGCAAACATCCCAGAAAGTCGTATAAAGAGTAGGTATTAATTTATTTACATTGCAGTTTCTAAGCTGTTGACAACATTAGTGCATTAAAACTCCAAGTGGTTTGACTCTGGGTCTGATTCATTCTCTAATGGTCTCCTCTGTATGATGCAGGTTCCCATCTCTTTCAAAAACATTAAGAGGCATATGCAAATTACTTTACAAATACTAGAAGCTGACCCACTGTGCCCAGGTGCAACCTTCACAAGTACGTAACTGTATGAGGATACTTCAACAAGTTCATAGAAAGATTCATATTATCTTTTAATTCTATTTTCCATGAAGTTTTCAAAGTACCCTCATATATTGAGTAAAACTAGAATCAATTTCTATTGATTCCTCATTTCCAGAGTTTTTTGTTTATTTATTTATTTGTTTGTTTATTTTAATTGAAACATATTGATTGTACACATTTAAGGCACACAGAATTATATGTTAATACATGTATAATGTGTGATGATCAAATCAGAATAATTAGCATATTCGTCATTGCAAAACTTAATCATTTCTTTGTGATGAGAACATTTGATCTCCTCTCTTCTAAGCATTTGATAACATACAATTAATTATTGTTAATTATAGATACCAGCACTACTGTACATCCTTTTAACAGCAAAACTTCCATTTAATAAGTGGCAATTCCTCACCATATTAATGAGAGAAGCATAACAAGGCTTATATATCAAAAAACTTTTATGATTCTATACAAGGCTGGCAAAATGTTACTGCACTATAAGAAAACATTTAATACAGTTGTGAGTTTCACATTCTCAGTTTAAATATCAGCTATACATATTTAAGACATGTTTTTCATCAGAAAATGTTTAGTACACTTACGAAAAAGATCAAGTATTGCTTTAGCTTTAAAATTATAATGGAATGATTCATACCTATCATTTAAATTCTTTCCTAACTCACATATAAAATTTTTTGTATATGCATGGTCCTTTTTTGTACCTGCTTTTAAGTCAGAAAGTGTAGATAATCCAACTTTTTAAAACCAGCAACTTTTCAATAGTAAACAAATTTTGCCTAATATTTTTTTAAGAAGGAAAAAAATCTGCTAAACCATATCTTGCCCTTGATTAGGAAAACCACTGATTGTTATGGGTTTTGAGTAGGCAACTAAATCAGGCAACACCCAGGAGTTCATATGCCAAGCAACATATAAAGGAAAATTTTCAGTGGCAGCTTTTCCACTAATGACATTGAAGCTCTTGTGCAATTACATTTGCAATCATAAACGTGCAGGACCACTGCATTGGATGTCAATAGAATGACAATAACTATTTTCTTTGGATACACAATCATGCGTATCCAAATCATGTGGAAAAAAAATAATGTGGAAAAAAGGGTGATATTAAAATATTTAACTTTCAATGCCAATGATTCTTTTCTTTTGAAAGCTATAGATAAATAGCACTGGATCCTGAAAAACCTCTGTTGTGCCAGGCCTTAACCTTTTAGTTACTAGGTCTTGAATAAGTCCAAGGTCCAGAGAGAGTGTTTGAAGCAGCTCAAGCACCATGTTGACACTTGGTCAGTGGCTCGCTGGTTACCAACTATCAAAGAAGTATGTCAAGATTTTATCCCCTGGGGAGGATTTGCCATTGTGTGCCAGCTGATCACCAGCCCTGATTTTAGTCCCTATGCTATTCTTACTGTATGTTTCTAATTTGCCTTTCATTTAGAACATCATGTGTGGTTCATTAGCCTCTATTAAAACATTGAAGTTTTAGTATACATGTAATAAATTTTATACCACAAAGCATATCACAACTTAAATATAATTTTGTACAATTTTCTTAATAAAATGATTATGTAACAGCAATAAAATCACGGGTTTTAAAATTGTTTCCCATGATGTTACAGATTAGCAATACTGAAAGCACTTTACATTTAAACTGAATTTAACAAGTAAATGGATGGCGGATGATAGATACGGGTTTCTCACTGTCATAGTGAGTGGTTACAGACAGGCAAGGGGGGAAGGCTGGAATGAGCCATATGGTGCTGGATTAGAATTGGAGATATCAGAAAGAACTCATGTTTAGCTTAATATAGAAACAGATGTATCTATACGGAAATATTTATAAGTAGGTGCATATGCAGAGGTTAATATACATATACATATATATTTCCTTGCTCTGTCAGCTGACAGGTCTTAAAAGCATTGACACCCCAGTAGCAATGAACACACCTAGATCCTATTCTCCAATAAATGATACCATTTTTCAATAAAAGAACCAGAGCTTCTTAGAGAAATGGCTGATATTAATAATAGGACAAGGAATATGCAAGATAATCATGGAGCATCTTGTAGTGATAGTATTCAAAAGTAACCACAAAGGTGAAAGTGTTGCAAAGGAACATAGGAGCCAGCAGAAAGAATTTGCAATGGCCAAAGCTGGAACAATTTGAGCAACAAAATGAAGTAGTGTAGGATTATAATCAATCATGTAAAATAAATATCAGAGTCCACAGTGATATTCATGATTGAATTAATAAACAATAAGCAGGGGAGAATAGACAAGTATCCCTCAAAGAACAATTTTGACTAATATTTGTAGAGAGCACCCTGAGCATACAGATACTGTTTGATGTAAACTTCTGTCTGTACACTATGTATGGCCAGTTGGCCCTGTGCTGCAACAAGCATGTGGCCAAGTTTCTCACACGTGACGATTTTCTTGAGAGAACCAAACTATTTAGGTGGTTTATGAAGGAAATGCAGCTTCAACAAGAATACTGACAAAATTAATCAGAAGTGGTGCTGTGAGACTGTTATCAAAATGAAGAATACTAAACAAATTTATGCAATGAAAATCCTCATCAAGTGGAAAATGCTTTAAAAAGCAAAGAATTCTCATTTCCAAGGAGAACTTGATGTGTTGGTGAATCAGGATTATCAGTGGATCACTTCATAATTACTATGCTTTTCATCTTGAAAATAATTTTTCAAGATGCTTAAAATGTTTATACTTTCAAGATGGAAAGCACTTGCTCTTGGTAATGCATTAGATGGGAATAGTAATTTACTGACATTGGTTAGTAAATCTGAAGGCAACTTTCTAAATAATACAGCAAGATTCTACATTGGTGAAATGGTGTTGGCCACAGATCCATTCATCAGCTTCATTATATCCACAGGGACATTAAACCTGACAATGTTCTTTTGAATTTGAAAGGTCATATGTCCTTGATTCTTGTCATGATTGAAGATAAATGATGAAGAAACTGTTCAGTCTTCTGTGGCCATTGACACACCTGACTATATCTCACCTGAGCTTCTCTAAGCAGTGAAAAATGGCATAGAAAAATACAGCCCTGAACATGACTGGTTTTTTATAGATGTCTGTATGCATAAATGCTATATGGAGGCCAGTTTTATACAGAATCATTAATGAAAACCTAACGAAGAATTGTGAACTACAGAGAAAGATTTTAGTTCCCTTCTTACATCATGGATATGTGTGTGTGTGTCTGTGTGTGTGTGTGTGTGTGTGTGTATTCATATTCTGGATATCAAATCTTTATCAGATATAGGACCTGCAAATATTTTCTCCCATTCCATAGGTTGCCTTTTCACTCTGTTGATACTTTCTTTAGGTACATAAACATTTCTAGTCCTGACGGTGTTCAACTTAATCTATTTTTTTGTTATTGCCTGTGCTTTTGGTATCATATGCAAGAAGTCATTGCCAAATCCCATGAAGTTATTCCCTATTTTATTTTTAAGAATTTTATAGTTTTATACAAAGGTTCTTCAAAAAGTCCATGGGAAGATTTGTATTATCTTTTATATCCAATTTTCCATTAACTCCTTTTTTTTGTTTTCTTCAGTCTGTGGGAGTCCAGTTTTCCCAACCCAATTTGTTGAAAAGACTGTCCTTTTCCCTTTGAATGGTTTTGGCTTTCTTGTTAAAAAAAAAAAATACATTTAACCTTGTATAGGAGGGTTAATTTATGGTCTCTCTAATCTATCCCACTGGTCTATATGTCTGCCATTATGCCAATACCAGTAACATACTGTTTTGATTCCCCTAAGTTTATGGTAAGTTTTAAAATCATAAAATGTGAGATCTCAAATTTTTTTTCTGCTTTTTTTAAGATTGCTTTGTCTATTGTAAGTCTGTTCAGATTCCATATATATGTTGAGATGGATATTTTTCTATTTCTACAAAAAAACATCGTTGCAGGGCTGGCCAGTTAGCTCAGTTGTTTAGAGAGCAGCCTGATAACACTGAGATCATGGGTTCGGATCCCCATACCAGCCAGCTGACAAAAAAAAAAAAAAATCATTGGGATTTGATGGGAATTGCATTGAATCTGGGGAACAGTTTGGGTTGTATTGGCATCTTAACAATATTGTCTTCTAATCTATAAGCATGGGTTGTCTTTCCATTTATTTGTGTCTTCTTTAATTTCATTCAGCAAAGTTTTGTAGTTTTTACTCTACAAGCCTTTTGCCACCCTGTTTAAGTTTATTTTTAGGCATTTTGTTCATTTGATGCTATCGTAAATGGAATTGTTTTATTAATTTCCTTTTTGGATTCTTTACTGTTAGTGTATAAAAACACAACTTATTTTTTGAATGTTAATTGCATATCTGTGATTTTGTTGAATTTACTAACTCAAAGTTCTTCTGGAATCTTTAGAGCCTTCTACATATAAGATCATGCCATCTGAGAACAGAGATAATTTTACTTCTTTTTTTTCCAATCTGGATGCCTTTTATTCATTTATTTTTCTTAGTAATTGATCTGACTAGGATCTATGCTACAACATTGAATAGTAGTAGCAAAAGTGGGCATCCTCTTGTTCCTGATCTTCGGAAGAGCTTCCACTCTTTCACCATTGGTTATGATGTCAATTATAGGTTTTTCATATATGGCCTTTATCTTGTCAAGGAAGTTTCCTTCTATTCCTAGTTCATAGATTTTTTTTTTTTTTTTAATCATGGAAGGATGTTGAATTTTGCCAAATACTTTTTCTGCATCAATTGAGATGATCGTGTGTTTTTTCCCCCTTCATTCTGTTAATACAGAAAATTACATTGACTGATTTTTGTACATAGAACAATTCTTTCATTCCAGGAATAATTACCTCTTGAATATAGTGTATATTCCTTTAAATATGCTGTTGAATTAGATTTGCTAGTACTTTGTTGAGAATTCTTGCATCGATATTCATCAAGAATAGTAGTCTTCAGTGTGCTTTTTTGGTAGTGTGTTGTCTGCTTTTGGTGTCAGGGTAATGCTGGTCTCATAAAATGAGGTGGAGTGTTCACTCCTCTATTTTTTGAAAGACTTTGAGAAAAAGTCATGTTAATTCTTCTTTAAATCTTTGGTAGAACTCACCAGTGAAGCCATCTGGTCTTGGGCTTTTCTTTGTTTGGAGATTTTTCATTACTGACTGAGTCACCTTAATAGTTATATCTGTTAAGATTTTCTATTTCTTAGTGATTTAATCTTGCTGGGTTGCATTTTTCTAGGAACTTATCTATTTCATTTTGCTTATCCAATTCATTGGCAAACAATTGTTTATAGCACTCTTTCATAATCTTTTTTATTTCTCTCCAAGACAGGTAGCAATGTCTTCTCTCTGGCTGCTGATCTTAGTTGTTTGCATATTCTTTTTATCTTAGTCAATCTAACTAAAGATTTGTCATTTTGTGTGATCTTTTTGAAGAACCAACTCTTAGTTTTTCATTGTCTTTTTTTTCTATTTGCAGTTTTATTTCTCTGTTCTAGTCCTAATTATTTTCTTCTGCTAGCTTTTGATTTAGTTCGTTATTCTTTTATAGTTACTTAAGTTATAAAATTAGATTATTCATTTGCGACCTTTCTTCTTTAATGTAAATGTTTACAGCTGTAAGTTTCCCTCTGCACTGTTCTCACCACATCCCACAAGTTTTGATATGCTGTGTTTTTATTTTCATTCGACTCAAAATGTTTTCTAATTTTCTTCGTGACTCCTTCTTTGAACCATATTGTTTAAGAGGGTGTTGTTTAATTTCCACATATTTGGGGACATTTTTATTTTTCCTTCTGCTGCTAAATTCTGGTTTTATTCCACTGTGATCGGAAAAGATACTGTGCATTATTTCAGTCCTTAAAATTCATTAAGATTTGTTTTTTCGCCTATTATATTGTATATACTGGATAATGTTCCATGTGCACTTGAGAAAATTTGTATTTTGCTGTTGTTGGGCAGAATGTTTTCTTTATGCTTGTTAGGTCTTATTCAAGTCCTCTATCCCCTTATTAATCTTCTGTTTAGTTTTTCTAGTCATTATTAAAAGTGGTTTTTTGGAGTCTCCCAATATAATTGTAGAGTTCTCTGTTTATTCACTTGATTTTGTCAATGTTTGCTTCATATATTTAGGAACTCTAATATTGGTAAGTTTATGTCTGTAATGGTTATTCTTGATGAACTGATTCTTTTATCATTATAAAGTGTCTTCTTTTGTCTCTTGTAACATTATACAGGGTCCTCTTTTGTGTCTCTTTTGTCTCTCTTGGACTTTTAGGTTTTGCCTGATATTAGTACAGCCACCCCTGTTCTCTTTGGTTATTATTTGTATGGAATATCTTTTTCTACCTTTTAACTTTTAAACTATGTATGTCTTTATATCTAATGTGTGTCTCTTGTAGACAGCACATAGTTGGATCCTGTTTTTTTAAATCCATTCTGCAATCTATGTTTTTGGATTAGGGAGTTTAATTCATCTACATTTAAATTCATTACTAATGGAGAAGCACTTTCTTGTTTTGTTATTTGTTTTCTGTATGTCTCAGCTATTTTGTCCCTTGTTTCCTTCATTACTGCCTTCTTTTGCGTTTAGTTCATTTTTTTTAGTGACACACTTTGATTTCATTCTCATTTCCTTTTGTGCACTTTATATAACATACACTATGTGTGTGTGTGTGTATATATATATGTATATATATATATATTTCCTTTGTGATTATCATAAGGATTATATATCACATCTAAATGTTATTAGAATCTGTCTTAATAGATTTCAATCACATACAAAAACTGCTGTCCTTTACATCTTTGCCTCACCCTCCCTGTGTTATCGATGTCAGAAATAACATCTTAACGTATTATGTCCCACTAACATAGGTCTATAATATTTTTATGTATTTGTGTTTTAAGTTCTGTAGAAAATAAAAGGTGAAGTTATAAACAAAAATTACAATAATCCCATTTTTAAAAAATATTTGTCGATAAATTTACCTTTGCCAAAGAACTTTATATTTTTGTACGGTTTTTATTTCAGCTTGAAGAAGACCTTTTAGCATTTTTTATAGTGCAAGACTATTGGTAATGAGCTCTCTCATCTTTTCTTTTTCCTGCGGCTATCTTAATTTCTCCCTCATTTTTTTTTTCTTTTAGCACTTTAAATATATCTTCACTCTGCCTTATGGTATAAAAAGTTTTCTGCTGAAAAATCTGCCATTAACCTTATAGAGGATCTGTTGTACGAATGAGTTACTTTTCTCTTGCTTCTTTCAAGATTCCCTTTTTGTCTTCGGCTTTTGACCATGTGATTATAATATATATCACACAGGTTTTCTTTGGGATTATTCTACTGAGAGTTTGTTAAGATTTTCCATTTGTATATCCATATGTTTCCTCATATTTGGGAAGATTACAACAATTATTTCTTCAAATAACTTCTCTGCCCCTTCCTCTCTCTCTCTCTTTTTTTTTTTCTAAACTTCCATAAGGCATATATTGGTACATTTTATGGTATCCATAATTCCTTCAGGCTCAGTTCACATTTCTTCATTCTTTTCCCTTGGCATTTCAGACTCAATAACATCATGAAAACAGTCTTCAAGTGCTTAGAGTGATGCTTAGCACACAATAGACACCCAACAAATATTTGTTGAATAAATAAATGAATGAATGAATGTCTCAATCTTTACTCAGATGTCAGATTGCTAATTGGGAATAGTGTTAGAGTTAGGAGAGTTGGCTGAAAAAATCAGAAACTCACTTTGGCTATTAAAGGCCACCCTTGAATTTGAGTTGTGCTGAACTGAACACCAACCAACACATTCTTATTATTCAGCTTCAGTTTAAATGTTTATTACTTAAAGTGTGTGTCATAAGAGACATACCCTAATTTCTCAAACTACTTTTTCTTATTTTACATTGATTTCATTTCTTTAAATTTTATTTTAATTGGTAAATAATGATTGCATATATTTATGGGGGAAACAATGTGATGTTTTGATAAATGTTTACATTGTGAAATGATTGAATCAAGCTAATTAACATATCTATCACTTCACATAGTTATCACTTTTTTGTGGTGAAAACATTTAAATCTATTCTTTCTGGAATTTTGAAATATACAGTGGATTATTATTTACTATAATTACCATTCTGTGAAGTAGATCAGTAAATCTTATTCCTTCTATCTGAATGTTTGTACATTTTGGTCAACATCTCCCCTTTCCCCATTCTTCAACCTCCCCTGGCTTCTGGTAACCATCATTATACTCTCTTCTTCTAAGTTTGACTTTTTAGATTTTACATGTAAATGAGATCAATTAAGAAGACATTTGGGGGTAACCTGCAGTCATGTAGGAAGTTCTCTAGTCTTAACAGTTCACACTTCCTGTTCACAGCAGATTATTTCTTAGGATTCTTTCCATAAATAGTATTTACATATGGAAATACCTTTTATGCTATTCAGGTGGATTTTTTTTTATTCATTCTCTAATTCTAGAGACTATGAGCTATTTGAGAATTATAGCCCAAAATGTGTTTCAGATAATTATAAAGTAAATTGCTTGGTGCACAAAGGCAAAGCAAAAAGTAATATTTTAAATACACTAGAAAATATATACAGAAAAACATGTCCTACATATGCAGAAACCTGTTTCCTCAGACAATTAATGATTGTATTCATATATTTCTTCTTTCACATAAAAACTATTTCTAATATCATTTGATTTATTTTTTAAATAGTTATTAAGTGCTACTTGAAATATAAAATAAAGTGCTTTAAAATTATTAAAGGAAGATTCAGTTTGGGGATTTTTTTACTGACAAAAATATACTTGTTTGACACATGTTTTTTGGAGGAAAAAATATTTCAATTTTTATGAGAAATGTAGGCTATACTTTTGCTTTTGTGGTTTTTTTTTTGGGGGGGTTTACTTTTAAATTGTATTTATCCTAGCATTTCTGCTTCTGGACATATACCTAAAATAATTGAAAGGGGGACTCAAATTATATCTGTATACCCATGTTTATAGCAGTAGCAGCATTACTTCCAATAGCCAAAAGGTGAAAGTAACCCAAGTGTCCATCAACAAATGAATGGATAAACGAAATGTGATATGTACATACAATGGGATATTATTCAAACACAAAAAGGAAGAAAATTCTGACACATGCTACAACATAGATGAATCTTGAAGACATACTAAGTGAAAGTTAGTTACTGGCTAGTTAAAAAAGGACAACTATTGCATTGGTATACTTATAAGCCATATCTAGAGTGATCAACATTGCAAAGACAGAAAGTAGAATGGTAGTACTAGGGCCTGGGGGGAGAAGAAATGGGGAGTTAATGTTTATTGGGTACAGTTTCAGTTTGGAAATATAAGAAAAATTCTGGAGATGAATGGTGGTGATGGTTGCAGAACAGTGTTCGTGTACTTAAAGTCACTGAACTTAAATTGTAAATGCTGTATTCTCTGTACCTTACCACAATAAAAATAAAAATAAATTTAAAAATTGTGGGCAATAAAAAGTGTATTGACATAGAATATACAATTTTTAAAAACACTTATGTTGTTTTGATACTGAATCTTATTTTAATATACCAATTTGAAGTATTTTGCAAGCATCATTAATTTACAATATCTAATAGAATTACATAACAGTATATAAGTGTATATACTTATATTAAAAAATAAGTTAGATATTATATTGTATAAATTAATATATTATACAATTATAACATGTTAAGTATATACAAGGTACTTCAAAAAGTTCATGGAAAGTTTCATAGTATCTTTTTTTTTTTTTTTTCCTTTTTGTTTTTTTTTGTGACCGGTAACGGGATCGCAACCCTCGGTGTCACGCCCGCACTGTGCTCAACCAGTGAGTGGACCGGTCTGTATATGGGATCTGAACCCTCGGCGGGAGCGTCACCGTGCTCCCAAGTGCCACACTCTACCGAGTGCACCACCGGGCCAGCCCATAGTATCTTTTAATTCTAATTTTCCTTGAACTTTTTGAAGTACCCTTATATATTGTAAAGTTACTTTTAAGTAAAAATCATCTATGGAGTTGCTGATGGCAGTAGTAAAATGGAATTTTTCATTGAAATCATAAACATTTACCTTATTCTATAACAATGTAGAGAATTTATGAGGCTTTGCCCCATCAATAAATTAAAATATCAGAAAACAGAAGTAAATAATATTCAGAGAAATTTGTTTCAAATTCTTGGCTTTTCCATTTAATGTCTAGTGAGCTTAGGCAAGTTATTTGACTCTAAATTTCTCTTTTGGATAAAAAAAAAGAAAAAAAATTGACAATGTAATAACACTGACCCACCGACCTCAAACCCCAGGATGTTGTGTGGATTCCATAATAACAAACCTATGAAGGTCTTAGCTCAGGACTTGATCTGTATTAATTAATATAGTTGTCAACTTTGTGCTTCCTGTATTTCCAAGCCTTAATTTTCATAATATCACCCTCTCCTGGTTCACCTCTCACTCTCCTCGTTCTCACTCATGGGGACTAAAGCAGAGCATGCAAGGCCCTCACAATCTGATCAAGCTGCTGTTTCAGCTTTTGCAGCTCTGTTTTGCCAGTATCAATCAAAACACATGCAAGTACCCCAAGACATTAGGCTTCTTCAAGTCTTCATGCCTTGTGCTTTTTTACTACTTGTAATATTCTTTGCTCACGTTACCATCCCTCTCATAGAAATGTAGAATCTTCATCCCCAGATTCTTTGGGAATTTGAGGGAGAGGCAAGCAGGGTACATGGCCTCTGAACTGGGGCATGTGGGTCTAGAGGAGAACAATATAAGGCGTAGAAGACATGCTAGCAGGAATAGTAACAACTATCATTTATAGGTGTAATGCCAGTTGAGCCAATCTAAAAAGTGTGACAAAATATAAAGAAGGTAACATAAATTTTTAAAAAGTCCAAGCATGTTAGCTACTAAAGGGGGCTACAGTATGAAATGATAGTACATTAGTGAAAGAAAGAAAAACATGAGGGAATGGGTGCTTTAGCTTTTATTGGGACCCTGGTCTTCAATATGGACAAACCAGAGGCAAATAAAGACTGCAATTTAGGGCAAACACTGGCAAGTGCCATTTGTCCTTTAAGATTTTACTTGGAAGCCTATGCACCCATTCCTGATCTCTCCGCCCCAGGGGATTACTAGTTTCTTCTTTTGGGCTGCCTTTTCCTTCTACCTCTATTGGCACCAGAATATACAAAAAGCATTTCTTAAACATACTCTTACCATACAATTCAGAAATCATGCTCCTTGGTATTTACATAAAAGACTTGAAAACTATATCTACACAAAAACCTACACATGGATGTTTATAGCAGCTTTGTTCATAATTGCCAAAACATAGAAGCAACCAAGACAAGTTGCAGGAGGTGAACTGATGAATAAGCTGTGATGCATTCAGACAGAAGAATAATATTCACTAAAATGAAATGAGTTATCAAGCTATGAAAAGACATGGAGGAAACTTAAATGCATATTATTAAGTGAAGAAGCCAATTTGAAAAGGCTACATACTGTATGATTCTAAGTCTATGACATTTTTGAAAATGCAAAACTATGGAGAAGATAAAAAGATCAGTGGTTGCTAGGGGTTGGGGGGAGGGAGGGATGAATAGGCAGAGCACAGAAGATTTTTAGGGCAGTGAAAATGCTCTGTATGATACTGTAATGGTGGATACATGTCAGTGAACCCTAACGTAAACTATGGACTTCTAGTAATGATGTATCAACTTCTAGTAATGATGTTCATTGAGTGTAACAAATATACCATTCTGGTGGGGGATGTTAATAACGGGGGAGGCTATGTATGTGCGAGTCAGGGGGTATACGGGAAATATCTGTACCTTCTGATCAAATTTGCTGTGAACCTAAAACTGCTCTAAAAAGTATGTCCTAAAAAAAATTCATTTCACTTACCCAAAATCTTGGGCAGAGTACACACAAGTATTGTATACAATAAATATAAATTAATAGATTTTGAAAGGAGAGAACAGAACTGAGATGGGATTACCAGAGATAGGAAAGGGGAAGGGGGAGGAGGAATTGGTAAAGGGCCAAGAGAAATGATCACATTGTATAATGCTGAATACACTAATTATCCTGATTTAAGCGTCACATATTGCACACAGGTAATGATATTCAACTATGTACTCCACAGAAATGTACCATCAACTAAGTTACAATAAAAAAAATTCTACTAATCAAAAAAAAAAAAAGACAATAAATTTGCCCAATTCATTTCATAGAAATTCTGAGGTGAAAGGAAAGCTCTTGAGGAATTTCTTGCTGGAAGACCCCATTATTCTCAACGAGATAATATGTGAATACCAAAAGAGAAAAGCAAGAACAGCTTTAGAGAACTGAAATGAGAAGGAGGATATGATCACATTCACTACGGGAAATCAGATAAGGAGTAAAAGGATTTGCCACTATTAAGGTTCCAGGGAATGCTCATGATTTTGGTTCCTCGTTTATCTGGGTGCATGGAAAAGCCTTTTGTTATCCATCTATGACTTGCAAAGTTTCTAAATTAGTTCCAATGGCTCTACTTTATCCCAAACCAGCTGAGGGTTGAAATGGAGTTCTGTGGTATGTGAGGTATTTCAAAGAAAGGTGAGGAACTCCAGGTAAGAACAAATAAATTTTAAGGATGAAAGGGAATACACAACAAAAAGAAAAGGAAACCATTAACACAATCATCTTCCTCCTTCTAGAGAATGTTTCCAAGTCTCCTCATCATTCGGTCTGCTGAGCAGACCTCAAAGCACTGGCTCACTGACATCTTTTCAGGCCCCTCTTAGAGGCAGTTGTATCCTTCATCCCAGAAGCCACCTGGTCCACACAGTGTTTAATGAAATTATTTCTTTCCTCCCTTATTACGTATTTTTGTTTAAACTTATTTTATATTTTTCTTTTATATTTTTGGTAGGAGATTAGATCCTACTTAAATTAGAAACCAAAGCATATAAAATGGTTTTCATTATAATGATTATTTTTTGTATGAAATTTGATAATTGATCACTGTCATCATAAACATTTTCAGTTGTATATCATATTAAACTGTAAGTAAAAGGCATGTGAGAAACTCGTGCTAAAACTTCCCTTCAAGATATTATAAGCCTTGTTTTGATGCATTATTTGGATTTTGGGGGAACATTATCATAAAGTCAATAAAAACTCAGTAAACTGTTTCGGAATAGTTGAAATGTTAAACAAAGCCACCATTCACAGTCTTTGCTTCATGTATTTTCACATATAACTGTTTTTAATTGGTTACTATATATGCACTAATGTGCACTTCTATATATTAGTCATTTGCATATATTAGTCATTTACTTTTCAAAAATGCCACTTAATGTTTACATAATATTCCATTATATACCTGTGCTTTATTTAGTCATTCTAAAATGTTTCTGATTTTTAATAGTGTCATGTCTTATTTAGATTTATATCTATTTACTGTTTTATAATTGGTTTAGTACACAATAAATATTCATCTACAGTGCATTGTTTTAATTTTATTTTTAATGTAGGATATTTTAGAAAACAGGAAGAGTTATCCAATAATGAATTATGGTTCGATATAATATGATCCCCTTTACATGATTTTAATGAGAATGAGGAATAGTCATCTAATTAACTAATTAAAAAGTAAGAAAAATCTCAACAGGTATTACTTAAACCAATGTGGTTCATTGTCAAAATTATGGATACATAATTAAGAAATCAGGTCTGAGTTCAAGTCTGTTGCTATTTATTTATAATTGAACCACTCATTAATGCAATTTTATTGCATACATAATAAGGCAGTTTGATTAAATCATTTCTAAAGCCCCTTTTCTGTCTGAATTTCCTAATGCCATGTTTTGCAATATAACTTTAACTTAAAATAATTTCTAAATGGATAACTTCAAACGTTAATTCAAAAGTTAACAGATTAAAAGTTTAATTCATATATTAGACAATGTTCTGTGATAAAACATACTTTCTAGTAGAATATAATTCAAACCACTACTATTTTTTGTTTAATCAAGAAAAGTTAGTGTCTATTTATAAGCTAGGGTCTTGAAAGAACTGCAAATCCCAAAGTTGTTAAGTTAATGTTGAAGCACTACACTCTCTCACAAACTGAATGGCATTTAAAGCAAGCCTCATGGCATAAGTAAGCAACCATCACATCTTTCAGGCCAAATGTTGGAAATTAAGGGTTGTACCATGTTCTTCAACTTGGAAAATTTATTTATTTTCTACAATTACATTACACTTGAAATTTCTCTGCATCTCAGAGTGCATAACTGTAAAATAGGAGGTCGAACTAGACAAACTCTGAGGAGACATAAGATGTAGTAGTCTGTGAAAATAATTCTTATAGGAAATTCTCATTGGTACAGAAATCCTTAAAATATATATGATTAACCTGTCAGAAAACTACTTTTTATTTAAGTGGTTATTGTATACATGTGGCAACAGAAAATTAGCAAGTCAACTTAAAAGGCTTAAACTTTGAACTTTGCTTAAAAAATTTATTAATTTTTTTCATACTTATGATTTCTAAAATTGCATTGATTAAACATGTATATATACAAAATAATGCATGTAACATATATGTGACTTAAAAGGCATAAGAAAATAAATACCCATGAACCCACTATCCAACAAAATTAAATAATATTCCCAGTACTAATGCATTTTCCCCAAAGTGATTATGCTCAATCCCATTCTCTTATACTGCTTAACGTCACCATTCAGAATTTTTGTGTAATCATGCCGTTTCTTTATTTTTATTTCTTTATATATTTATGTTGGTATATATCCCTAAGTACAAATATTTTTGATCTTGTACCTTTTGTTATTTTATAAAACGTTGCTATCATAATGTACCATAATATATGTATCTTTCTACAACTCATTTTCTTTTTTTTGTCTTTTTCCGTGTCCGGCAACGGATCGCAACCCTCAGTGTTGCCCCCGTACCGGACCGGGGACCGGCAACAGGATCGCAACCCTCGGTGTTGCTCCGGCGCCTCGCTCAGCCAGTGAGCGGGAACCGGTCTGTATGTGGGATCCAAACCCTCGGGCGGGAGCACCGCCGCGCTTCCCAAGCGGCGCACTATCCAGTGTGCCACCGGGCCGGCCCCTACAACTCATTTTTTAAACTGAATATTATGTTGCTAAGATACATGACATAGTTATTTCATTAGCTGAGGTTCATTGACTTTTGCAGCTATTACAATATTCAAAATTACATAAATATTGTAAATTATCTGTCCCTTTATCTGTCAAAGGACGCTGGTGTGCTTCCAGATTTGCTATTAAAGGAAATCAGAATATCTCACCCAAAACATACTTATTGACATATTTCAAGATGGGTATTCTGAGGGGCTGGAAACACGAGAATAGCTGAAAAGTTGCCTTTTGTGGAGGAGATTTGAATCAATAGAGAAAATCTGCATTGGTGAAATAAACAGCCAGGCTTTCTCTGAGGCCCCCTCCCTTGTCCATCATCTATTTTTTTCTGAGGGCAGCTCTGAGATCATTTAGGATATTGTCATATGCATAATATGACAGCCTTTGCCTGACATGTTTTCCTCCCCTTACCTGTGATGTCAGCTTCCCCCAAACTCAGAGAAACTTGGTCACAGGTCATTGTTCTTTGGGCTCATTCATTTCCCTTGATGATCATTTACTCCTACAGTGCCCCCAACCCCCATCTCTCCTCTCCACAATGGAAAGGGAATTTAAGCATCAACTATCATTGTATGACTCTCACGCATAGGTGTGCATGTGATAGAATTTGCTCTGCTTTTCCTGTTAATCTGTCTTTTATGAATTGTTTTAAGTTATCAACCCTTCAGGGGAAAAATTTAAACTTTCTGAAACTATTGTGAATAATGTTACTGTGAATAAAATTGAACATCCCTTGTGGTGCACATGTACAAGATTTTTTTTTTCAGGTGTAATTAGGAGTGGAATTGCTAATCTGTAGGATATGCAAACATTACACTTCGTATATATACTATTCAATGTGGTTATATTCATTGAGAATATGATGAATAGTCACCAACATTTGGTATTATCAGGGTTTATTGTTGCCTATATAGAGCAGGTAAAATAATACGTCACTGTAGTATTAATTTTCATTTCCCAGTTTATCAAATTAAAGTTAATTATATTTTATGTGTTTATTTTACATCAGTGGTTCCTTTTATGTTAAATATCTGTTTACGTTTTTGCAAACTATTGTATAGGATTGCTTAATTATTTCCTGATTATTAATTATTGTTAGTTATTTTCTATTTAGCACCTTCTAATGACTGGTTTAAGAAATTCTCTCCTACTATTTAATCAATCAAAAATGGATTTTTGTCACTTCCAGTCAAGTTGGCAGAATAGATGGATTCCAGCTTCACTCTCTCCCACAAATCAACCAATTTACAACTATAATAAAGCAATGACAGCCAAGCTGGGGCTGCTAGAGCTCAGGGGAAGAGGAGGAGAGACCTATGGAGTTCATGAAGGTGGGAGAAGCCACAATAAGAGAAAGAAAAAACTACTCTCACCGTTTTGAATCCGGGCTGCTTCCAGGCTGGAGCTGCTTAGCGCACTGAGCAGGAGCTGGCAAAAGCTGCAGCTGTGCCCTTTGCATGAATTTTCTTTGAGGCAGCAGGGGAGAAGAGGGCCTTGGTGACCCCAGGGCAGCAGTACTACTGACAGCGATCCCGTGGGCCCACATAGGTGTGAGGAGCCACAACAACTGAAAAGAAGGAGCCACTCAGAGGCCAGTGAGTCATAACAAGGGACCAGAGCATGGCCTATCCCATGGGAAGTGTTTGGAGCATGGGCAGTGGGGGAGATGGGCCCACCAGGGGAACACTGAGGTACAGCAAGGACAGCTGATCTTCCCCCCAATCAGTGTAGGACCACTCAGAGGGGACTGGTTAGGAATATGGAATTGCATGGGGTGCAGTTTGATGAAAAGACTGAGGACCAGACCAGAGTTTGCACACAACCCATATGCACCATATCTCACTAGATCTGGAAATACCAATAAAGTCAACCATTAAAACCTGTGCTGTGCAAAAAGCCTTCCCTAAGGAATCAGCAGCAAAACAGAAATATAGCTCAACCACACAGCACAAGTACTGGTCTCTACAGGAAGTTCCCCCATTTTAGAAGCATAGGACAACAAATTAGTTCGATTGCACAGTTTAGTGGTGGGACTACCAAATAATCCAATACAGAACTGAAAGGAAAAACAAAGTACCCACAACCAAAGACAAAGTTTGATATTAACTAGTAAAGGTCGCATTTCACCAAAGAACACTTATAACACCTAGAAGGACTGGAGGTACCCGGGATTACCAAGTTAGAAAGGAGAGAAGGCTGGGGGCCTCAGCCATGCCTCCTGACACATGCAGCCAGTCCCAAGGGTGGGGCTGAGGGCCTTGGCCACACACCCCCTTACATGCGCAACCTCCTCAGTGATTACCACTGAGCCACAGTAGGAAGGGTCCTGGGTTCCTGAGTTGGGGTGGTGGGGGATGAGGCCTTTTTCCAAACCCTCTGACATCTACACCCAGCCCGGTAATGACCAAGCCACTAATGGAAGCCTCCTGGTCTCTCCTGTGCGAATGAGGGGGTGTCTCAGGTCTCGATCCTGCCCCTCCTCATTCTTCCTTCTTCCATCCCATTTCCTTCCTCTTTCCCCTCTCCCCCGCCCTCCCAACTGATCTGCAACAACTTCATAGAATGTAAAATAATAATATTAATAAAATAAATAAATACATAAATAAATAAATAGATAGATAGATATTGATTTAACACCAACCTGCAGCTCATATACTGCTAGACCGTGTCATCAAAGGGGGGAAGGGTATCTGTAGGGAAAAAGTCAAGAAAAAAATGGATTTTTGTGTATAATCTGATGCAGGGATCTTTAGATAGTGTGGATGGCAGCGCTTAACTCCATAGGCATCTCTGCATGAGGCATCTTCCTTTAGCCAAGAGTAATCCTCTGGAGAAGAGGACAGACATAACTTGTCAGAAGCCAACATCCACAACTGAGAGATGGATAGAAAAGCCCAGTAACGGGAATCTGGGCGAGCCAAAAGAGAATATTTAAGAGGTGGTAAACTTAATGTCACTTCATAGGTAAGGCTAATTGTGAAGAATAACAAATAAGTTATTATAACACTCTTTTGAATCGAAAAAAAACAGTCTGAAAACAGGATGGTATGGGCTATAAACTGTCAAAGGCCTGAGCCAGAGATATAGACAAGATGCCCACTCCAGTTGCCTGGCTCTCGTCTCCCCCCACCCAAAAAAAGGGACCAATACAACAAATAAAAAATTATATCTTGACCAGAATGACTGAAGAAGTATACTGTAGAGTACCAAGGGAGTGAAAAAATTCCTGTGTAGCAAAGAAGACCAGGATAGCACCATACAGAGCAGCGCAAGGCATTCTGCCTCTGCCACATTCTCTCCCTGCAGGAGAGAAGGTAAGCTGGAAAACCACAGCTGTTTCCAGTGCTGCCACAAACTTCAGCAATTCTTGACACAAGAGAATCTCCAGTCCTCTCAGGCTCCAAACCCAGTTTGGAGAGTAGCAGGGAGTCTGTGCAGCTACACAGCCTCATAGTAGAAGCTCAGGTAGAGCAACCCTCACCCTCCTGACTTAAGTGGCTACTGAACAGCACAATCTTAAAACCAAACCCACTGTTAGAATGTGTCCTGGCTTGGGGGCCAGTGGAAATTGACTCTCTCCATCCTGAATCCCTACCTTCATTCTACCACATTCCCATGGACACCAGCAGTACCATGACCTGGAGCTTATGGCAGACAGAATGACACCTCAGAGTCTGAACCCATGTAGCACCCCTCCCTACCCAACCCAGTAGAACAGGCAGACCTTCTCTGTGGGTAAGCTGCCAATCAGTGGCTGATCTACCACATTCACATGCACCTATTCTGCACACCTCACTTGCCTGCTGATCCCACAGGTGCCCAGGCTGGCCTGACAGCCAGTCTGGCAGACCCTGCTACACCCATGGAACCCTGCTCCCTCAGGCAGGGCTTTTCTTTCCCCTGGGAGGCCTCTACAGAGCTTCTGGGCCCTGCTGCATACCTGTAGGCTTGCTCCAGGCCCAACAGCTGATCTAGTGGCCCTGCACACAACTGTCAGGCCCTGCTGCACCTATGCATGCCTGCTCCCTGCCTGACAGCCAACTGAGTGGCAGACCCATCTCCTCCAGGCAGGCCTCCACAGAGCTGTCCAGCCCTGCTGCACCCCTGCAGGCTTCCTTGAGGCTCTATAGTTGATCTAGTGGCCCCCCAGAAAGCTGCCTGACCCTGATGCACCCATGCATGCCTGTACCCTGCTTGACAGCAGATCAGGCTGCAGCTCTACCTCCCACAACAGGCCTCCATGGAACTCCCCAACTCTGCTGCACCCATGCACACCTACACCCTGCTCAATAGCTGATTATACAATAGCTCTGTCTCCACCATCAGGCCTCCACAGAACTGCTCTGCCCTGCTCTTATGCATGCCTGCTCCCTGTTTGACAATGGATCAGGCAGTGACTCTGCCATCCCCCACCACAGGGCTGCACAACCCTACTCCACTTGTGTAGTTGATCTAGCAGCCCTCCAAAGGGTTGTCTTCTTCCTATTTGACAGCAAATCTAATAGCGTCTTCACCTCCCTCTGGTCCAGGCTCAACAGTTAATTGGGCAGCAACTTTACCTCCCTTGGTGGGCCTCCACAGAGCTGTTGTGCCCTGTTGCATCACTGCATCTATACTCCAGGCATGCCAGCTCATCCAACAGCTGCACTGCTTCCCCCAGCAGGCCTCCAACAAACTTCCCAACCCTGCTGCACAGAGCTGCCAGGCCTAGCTGCACCTGTGCAGGCCTGTTCCCTTTTGACAGTAGATTGGATGGTGTCATCACCTCCTCTGGAAGGCCTCAACAGAGCCATTTGGTTCTGCTTGTGTACACCTGCTCCTTGCTAGGCAGCAGCTTCACCTCATCAAACAGGCCTTCTCAGAACTACTTGACACCCCCCCAACACCCTGCACCCAGGCCTACATGCTTCTAGCCCCAAAACTGGTTAGGCAGCACACCACCCTCTGGGAGAGACAACCTTAGATCTGCATTCCCATGTTTGGCCTCACAACCAGTTGGGCAGTGACTCTGCACCTCAGAGAGACCACCACACAGCCTGTTGGCTCTCTTTTTTCACACATGCCTGGCCCAACAACCAGTCCACAATCTTCAGCAAAACAGTGCCACTGCTGGCACAATTTCCCAAAGTCTTGGCCACCAAGGCATTTGTAGACATTATTGAAGAGGATTACAACTGAAAAAAACCTCACAGAGACTACACAATTGAGTTCACCCAGAATCAAAGCCATCAAAACTTATCCAGCACACACCCTAGGACTCATCAACAGGAAAATGTCATTTTTACATAACATACTTTATAAAACTGGGAAATCAAATAATCTATTAGATGTGTAGATATCAACATAGGGACAAAAGAAACATGAAAAAGCAAGGAAATATGATGACCCTAAAGGAACACAAAAATTTCCAGTTAATAAATTACCAAAGTAAAGCACAGTTATAAACTTCCTGTAGAAGAATTTCAAATAATGATCTTAAGAAAACTCAACAAGATACAAGAAAATACAGACGAATCATCTGATGAAATAAGGAAAATAATTTATGATCTGAATGAGAACTTTAACAAAGAGATACTTATTATTAAAAAAACAAAGATCTTGGAGCTGAAGAATTCAGTGAATGAAATAGAAAATAAAAGTGAGAGCTTTGACAACAGACTAGAGCAGACCAAATGAGAGAATTTCTGAAACTGAAGACAAATAGTTTGAAATAAGTCAATGGGGGGTGGTGGTGGGGGGTGAGGAGAAATAAGAATGAAAAAGAATGAAGAAAGTCTGTGAGACCTATGGGACACCATGAAGCAAACCAATATTCAAGTAATGGTGTTCCAGAGGGAGAATAGATGGAGAAATGTACAAAAACACTATTTAACAAAATAATAGCTAAAAATTTCCTAAGTATTGAGAGAGATATGGACATTCAGATTCAGGAAGCTGAAAGGTCCCCAAATAGACTCAATCCCAAAAAATCCTCTTTGAGGCACATCATAATCAGACTGTCAAAAGTCAAAGACAGAGAGAATTCTGAAAGCTACAAAAGAAACTTGTCAAGTACTATAAGGAACTCCCCATTCGGCTATCAGCAGATTTCTCAGCAGAAACCTTGAAGACCAGGAGAGAATGGGATGATACATTCAAAGTGCTGGGAGGGGGAAAAAACTGTCATTGAAATCAATCCTTTACTATGAAGGTTTAAAGTAAAAATGGTCAAAAAACAACAGCTATGATTAAAGGCTAAGAAACACGTAGTAGATACAAACACAAATTAAGGCAACACAAATGTAAATTGTGTGTGTGTTGGGGAATTTTAGAGTATTTTTATGTGACCAAAGTTAAGTTTCTATCAGCTTAAAACATTCTATTATAACTGCAAAACTATGTTAGCCCCAAAGTAACCACAAAGAAAGAAATTATAGCAGGTACACAAAGGAGGAAGAGAAAGAAAACAAAGCTTCATACCAAAGAAAACCACCAATCCACAGAGTAAATAACAAGAGGGAAAAAAGGAATTAAGTAACTACAGAACAACCAGAAAACAATTAACAAAATGTCAAGAATAAGTTCTTACATATCAATAATAAACTTCAATATAAATGAATTAAACTCTCTAATTAAATGATATACAGTGGTTGAACAGATATAAAAAGAAGATCCAACAATATGCTGCCTACAAGAGAATCACCTATTAAATACAAACAGATTGAATGTGAAGGTCAAGAAAAAGATATTCCATGCAAATGGAAATCAAGAGCAAGTGGCAGAAGCCATATTATATCAGAAAAAATAAACTTAAAAAAACTGTAAAAACAGACAAAGAACATCATTATATAATGATAAAGGGGTCAGTTCAACAACAGGATATAACAATTGTAAATATATATGCACCCAACACCAGAGCACCCAGATACATAAAACACATATTATTAGACCTAAAGGGAGAGATAGACCACAATTCAATAAGAATAAGGACTTTAATGCCTCACTTTCAACAATGGACAGATCTTCTAGACAGAAAATAAGCAAAGAAATATCTAACTTAAACTCCACCATTGATCATATGGACCCTACAGACATTAATAGAATGTTCCATTCAACAGCTGCAGAATCCTTTTTCTTACCAGCTGCACATGGAACATCATTCAGGATAGATCATATTTTAGGCTACAAAACAAGTATACACAAATTTTCAAAGATTATATTAAGTATCTTTTCTGACCACAATGGTATATAACTAAAAATCAACAAGAAAAAATTCAGAAATGTTACAAATACATAGAAATTAAACAATGTGCTTCTAAGCAATGAATGAGTCAGTTAAGAAACTGAAAGGGAAATTAAAATATTCCTCAAACAAATGAGAATGAAAATGTATTCCCAAAACTACTGGATATGGTGAAAGCAGTTGTAAAAAGAAAGTTTATAGCAATAAATCTTTACATCAAAAAAGAAAAAAAAAAACATAAAAGAAAAATAAAGATATCTAATAATATAAGGAGGCACTTCAAGTACTTAGAAAAAACAACAAAAGAAACCCAAGTTGGCGGAAGAAATAATGAAGTTCCGAGCAGAAATAAATGAAAAACAAACACAATTGAAAAGACTGGTGAAATGAAGAATTTGCTTTTTGAAAGCTTAAAGAAAATTGATGAACATTTAGCTAGACTAAGCATGAAGAAAAGAGAGAAGACTCAAATAGTAAGAAATGAAAAATGAGATATTACAACTAATGTTACAGAAATACAAAGGATCATAAGAGACTATAAGGATCAACTGTATGCTAAAAAATTTGACAACACAGAAGAAAAGAATAAATTCCTGGATACTTACAATTTACCAAGATTAAATTATGAAGAAATAGAAAATGTGAACAGACCAATAATGAGTGAGAAAATTTTATCAGCAATACCAAGTCTTCCATCAAAGAAAAGCCCAGGACCCAATGGCTTCACTGCTGAATTCTACATTTAAGGAACATTTAAAGAACTAATACCAATTCTCAGATTGTTTCAGAAAGTTGAAGAGGAGGGAACATTTCCCAACTTTGTTTACAAGGCCAGCATTACTCTGATTTTAAAACCAGACAAGAACACAACAAAACAAGAAAATTACAGGCTAATATCCTTGATGAACATAGCTGCAAAAATTCTCAACAACATGCTATCAAACTGAATCCAACAGCACATTAATAAAATCATTCACTATGATCAAGTGGGATTTATGCCAGAGAAGAATAAGTATTAGTCAGGGTTCTCCAGAGAGACAAAACCAGTAGGATATGTTATAAATAAATGAAAGGAGATTTATTAGGGGAATTAGCTCATGTGATTGTGAAGAGAAGTCCCACAACAGGACATTTGCAAACTGGTTGCTAGTAGTGTGATTCAGTCCAAGTCCAAAGGCCTCAAAACCAGGGAAGCTGATGATGTCATTGGTGTAAGTCTTAGAACACAAAAGTTGAAGAGCCTTGAGCTCTGATGTCCACAGAAATGAGAGATGAGTGTACTACAGCTCCAGTGGATAGAGAGATTTGCCTTCTTTCTCCACTTTTTGTTCTCTTCAGGCCCCCAGTGGATTTGATGGTTCCCACCCACAGTGAGGGTGGATCTTTCCCACCCAGCTCACTCAGGATCTCATGCTAATCTCTTCTGGAAACACCCACATGGACACACCTAAAAAGATAGCTCTACCAGATTTTTTGGCATTCCTCAATCTAACCATGTTAACACCTAGAATTAACCTTCACGAGTCCACCCCTTGTCAACTTGTTGTTCATACTATCTCCTTAAGTCATACTTAGTCTTCAGATGGGACAATAACATAATAGTTTCACCTAACATGATGCAATTATCCTGCATACAACTGAAAATGCATTAATCCCTTTCCCGGAAGAGGAGGTAAAGTCCTTAGATGATATTTACCCTTCTCTTGCTATCCCATGACTTAAATGCAAATACTATGATGTAAAGTTAACAATATTTAAATGCTTATATAAAGTCAATTATTCTCATGGTACATGATAAAAAATAAGAGGAACAAAACAAAAGATAATTGCTTAATATATGTACAGTATATATACATAGAGACATATTGTTAACAATAGGAAGGGTGATTACAATCTTCGTTTCTGTAAATGGTCATGTGATCAAAGCTGGTATTTATAACTACCTTCTTCTACTACCTATTCTGTATTGCCTTTGCCTTAAGTGAGCACCTGAGCTGGTTGTGCTTCTTTACCTGGTGCAATGACCCAAACCTTCATCCCTGAAGAGTCTGGGCCATTCATAGTCTTGCCTGAATTTGGTCGTAATTTTCTACTGACCTTAATCACAGGGTAGTACTAAGAGATGCTGTAAGGGATCTCCTATATTCCAGATGTAATCTTCCTTACCTCAGTTGTGAAGTAGTAGTCCAACCACCCCTTGGTAGTCTGGGTCGATCATCCCAGCCAACACCATAACTCCTTTCTTAGCCTGTTGACTCAGAGGCATGAGGATCCCAAAATAGCCAAGTAGAAGCCTTAATTTTAAGCTTAATGGGATCACTTCTGCATCTCCTGATGAAAGCATTCCTCCCTCTGCAACCAAGATCTCTAGTCCATCAGAACATAAAGTCACAGGGACAGGAAGCTAAAATTTTGCCTGTGGATCACTAGGGGTAATGGTGAGTGGTACCCCTTCCATTTCCACCCCGTGATTCCTGGACCTGTGAATCCCAGCTATGGGAGAAACAGTACCATCTATTGGGTACTGTTTTAGGGAATATACAGCCTTCTGGAAAACCTTGCCCCAGCTTTGTGGGGTATTGTCACCTAGATGGCACTGTAAATGTGACTTCAAAAGGCCATTGCACCGTTTTATCAGACAGGCTGCTTCAGGATGATGGGGAAAATAGTAAGACCAGTGAATTCCATGAGCATGAGCCCATTGACTCACTTCTTTGACTATGAAGTGACTGAGCTCCTTGGTCAGAAGCAATGCTGTTTGTAATACCATGATGGTGAATAAGGTATTCTGTCAGTCCACAGATGGCGGTTGGGCAGAAGCATTTAGTGCTGGCAAGGCAAATCCATATCCAGAGAAAGTGTCTATTCCATTAAGGACAAAATTTTGACTCTTCCATGATGGAAGTGGTCCAGTGTAATCAACCTGCCACCAGGCAGCTGGCTGATCATCCCATGCAGTAGTGCTACATTGGGGACTCACTGTTGGTCTCTGCTGCTGGCATATTGAGCACTCAGCAGTTGCAGTAGCTAGGTCAGACTTGGTGAGCAGAAGTTCATGTTGCTGAGCCCATGCATAACCTCCATCCCTGCCACCATAGCCACTTTGCTCATGAGCACACTGGATGATGACAGGGGTGGCTAGAGAAAGAAGGGTCATACTATCCACCTGATTATTAAAGTTCTTCACTGCTGAGGTCACCCTTTGATGGGCTTCACATGGGAAACAAATATCATCACATCCTTTACCCACTCAGAAAGGTCTATCCACATATCTCTTCCCCAAATTTCCTTTTCACTAATTTTCTAATCATGTTCCTTCCAAGTCCCTATCCGGCCAAACCATTGGCTACAACCCATATAATCACACATCTGGCCATTTCTCCTTCCAAGCAAAGTGCACAACCAGGTGCACTGCCCGAAATTCTGCCCATTGAGAAGTTTTCTCTCACCACAGTCCTTCAGGGATGCCCCAGAAAGGGGCTGTAGTTCTCCACTTTTAGATGGTGCCTACATATCATGCAGAACCATCTATAATCCAGGCCCTAGCCTTCTCTTCCTTTGTCAACTGATCATGGAAATCTTCATGAGACCATAGGTGCAGGCTGGGAGAGAGAAGGCAGTGCAGCAGGAGTAGGAACAATGTGCATTTGGGCCACTTCATGCAACCTACTTGAGCCTTCAGGACCAGGTTGGGCCTGATCATGTATATGCCATTTCCATTTGATGATCGAGTGCTGCTGTACACCCCCAAACTTACGGTTTGCTGGGTCAGATAACACCTGCTTCATGATGGGTAGCTCAGGTGGCATGGTAACTTTGTGGCCCATTGTCTAGTGTTCATTTTCTACTAAGGCCCAGTAGCAGGCTAAGAGCTGTTTTTCAAAAGGCGAGTAGTTATCTGCAGATGATGGCAGGGCCTTGCTCCAAAATCCTAAGTGTCTCCACTGTGATTCACCTATAGGGGCCTGCCAAAGGCTCCAAATAGCATGCCTATCTGCCACTGACACCTCAAGGATCATTGGATCTGCTGCATCGTATAGCCAAGGGGACAGAGCAGCTTGCACAACAGCCTGGACCTGTTGAAGAGTCTTCTACTGTTCTGGGTCCCACTACAAACTAGCAGCCTTTCAGGTCACTTGGTAGAGTGGCCAGAGTAGCACACCCAAGTAAGGAATGTATTGCCTCTAAAATCCAAGTAGGCCCATTGTGCCTCTTTCTTGGCTGTAGGAGGGCCCAGATGCAAAATCTTATCCTTCACCTTAGAAGGGATAACTCGACATGCCTCACAACATTGAACCCCTAGAAATTTAACTGAGGTAGAAGGCCCTGAATTTTAGTCAGATTCATTTCCCATCCTCTGACATGCAAATGTCTTACCAATAAGTCCAGAGTAGTTGCTACTTCATGCTCCCTAGGTCCAATCAGCATAATATCATGGATGTAATGAACCAGTGTAATGCCTTGTGGAATGGAAAGGTGATCAAGATCCCTGCAAAGTAAATTGTAACATAGGGCTAGAGAGTTGATATATCCCTGAGGTAGAACAGTGAAGGTATATTTCTGACCTTGCCAACTGAAAGCAAATTGTTTCTGGTGGGCCTTATGGAGAGGAATGGATAAAAAGGTATTTGCCAGATCAATAGTTGCACACCAGGTACCTGGAGATGTGTTAATTTGTTCAAGCAATGAAACCGCATCTGGTACAGCAGCTGGAATTAGAGCCACCACTTGGTTAAGCTTACAATAATCCACTATCATTCTCCTGGATCTTCTGGTGCATATTTCAGCCAACCAACCAAACAAATTGTCAGCACCTTTCTTATCTTCCCAAGCTACAACATTAAATGAAGAATCTCTGATTAGTGGGCCTATATCAATAAATTTGGCCTGATCCAATTTTATATTCCTTCCACCATTATCCCACATCCTTAATATCCATTCACATACATATTCTACTGATTTTCTTGTATGAAGTAGAAAACTCATTTATTTCTTTTGGAATGTAACACACCTCCTCATGGGTTACACTTGTACCTCACCTTTAGGGGTCTGCTGGGCCTTGAGTCTAGTTATAGATCTAGAATCAAAGATGGGTAGTGGTCATGTACCTCAAGGGAAGCCATTACTGTTTCCTTAGGTGGTGCAGAGTTATTGCCCCCAGGCAGAACTGGAAAAGCCACTGTCTCTGGAGATGGGGGTGGGGAGTTCATTTCTTGTAGAGTATTATTAAAACAAATGTACTTCACAGGGCTTGGCTTTCCAAAGCCTTGCAGTTTCAAATATTGACCTTATAGAGGACTGGAAATTTTCCTCAGGCTATGAAGTCTCTGGTGTAAGATAAAGATTTGTGGCATAGCAAGATTGCTGGCTCAAGGACAGACTAGTTACTGATTGTTATGTAAAGATACTGAGAAATTGCTGTAAGAAGGGAATGTTTGCAAGATCAAGCTTTTGTTGATGGATCGCTTAATTGTCTAATGGAATGTCATCTGACTTGTTTCAATGGAATTTACCAGCCTATATTGTTAAACTATAACCTCACCTATGTTTTCTTCCTGTAACTTCCTGGTCTAAAAGATAAATGCAGGAAGAGAACCCCAATTCGGGGTTAATTTCCTAAGGAAGGGATGCCTTCCTTAGGAGGCAGGGTCCCAGGAAAGTTAACCACTTTGGGGCTTCTCACTGCTCAGAAGAGATGGGCTTTGAGTAATCCTTTGCAGCTCCATCACCCAGGGGAGGTGGGGTGACAAATCCATAGGGGGCAAAGCAAAAATTTCTGGCAAACAAGACTAAATGAAATTTAGGAGTTCCATGTCACCAACCTCACAAGGTCTTCCCACATGTCCCCATCCCAACTTGCAGGATCTCAATCAATGCACTCACTTTAACAATAGATACCCCACGAGGCTGATAATACAAATGCCATTGTAGTTCAGCCAATCTTGTGATGAGGGCTTGTGTTTGATTTTTGTCAATTTCAGCCCTGTGGGTACTGTAGAGAAGATTCTGGCCTAGAGCACTCTTAGAAACTTTTAGGTCATCTACGTTGTGCTTGAACAGACAGTTTGCATCCCTGAGCTCTTCCTTTTCTTTGCTCACTTTGTCCAGCAATACTAGGAGCAAACAGCCAATGTCACTATATTCCTTGGATTTCCACAAATACTGAAAGGTATTATGTATAGGATCACTGAATCCCTTCCCTTTTACAAGCAGTGAATAAGGAGTATCAAATGGATCTATTTTGTATATCTCTTCAAACAGTTCATGTCATGAACTATCAGTGCTCTCTGTATTATTAGAAGTTGAGCTGTTAGCATTTTGGAGTCTAAATCTCTTAAACCAATTGAAGAAATTCATCTTTACCTGCAACCTTAGCAGATTCTAGAAACACAAAAGCACACAAGAAAAAAAAAATAAAGAAATTCATCTTTAAGTGTCTGTCTCTCTATAATCACTCCTGGTACCAAAATCTGTATTAGTCAGGGTCTCCATAGAGACAGAAATAATTGTATATGTTATAAATATATGAGAGGGGATTTATTAGGGGTATTGGCTTCTGTGATTGTGAAGAGAAATCCCATGATAGATCTTCTGCAAACTGGATGCTGGTAGCATGACTCAGTACAAGTCCAAAGGCCTCAAAACCAGGGAAGTTGATGGTGTCCTTGGTGTAAGTTCTGGAACCCAATAACTGAAGTGTCTCAAGCTCTGATGTACACAGACAGGAGAAAAGAGTGTACCCCAGCTCCAGTGGATAGAGAGAAAGATTGCCTTTTTTCTACATTTTTTGTAATCTTCATTTCCCCAGCAGATTGGATGGTTCTGACCTACATTGGGGATGGATCCTTCACACCCAGCCCACTCAGGATCTCATGCTAATCTCTTCTGGAAACACGCTGATGGACATTCCTTAAAAGATAGCCTTACCAGGTTTCTTGGCATTCCTTAATCTAATCAAGTTGACACTTAGAATTAACCTTCACAATACACAAATCAATAAATGTGATACACCACATTAACAGAAAAAAAAGAAGACAAAGACTGCATGATCATTTCAAATGAGGCAGAAAAAACGTGTGACAAAATTCAACATTCCTTCATGATTAAAAACTCTTAACAAATGCTATAGAAGGTATGTACCTCAACACAATAAAGGCCATATATGACAAACCCACAGCAAACATCATACTGAATAGGGAAAAGCTACAAGTGTTTCCTCTTCGATTAGAAATAAGACAAGGATGCTCACTTTCAACATTTCTATTAAACACAGTACTGGAAGTTCTAGCTAGAAAATTAGACAAGAAAAAGAAATAAAAGGCTGGAATTGAAAAGAGGAAGTCAGGCCGAGAAAAAGAAATACCACATGTTCTCACTCATTGGTGGGAGCTAAAAAATAAACAAATTAATTCACCC
>NW_007729264.1:179720-249218 GCF_000696425.1 Galeopterus variegatus | reverse complement strand
GGCTCTCTCTGTCCTCTGGCACGCTCACTCCAGACCCGTCGCCATCTTGCTCCCCCTCTTCTTTGCTTATTCTGCATCTACATGCAAGTAGCTGAACAGTTGTGGAGAAAAAGCACACAGTTAATCTGTATTTCATAGATTAGGTTAGATGGTGGTGACAGAAAACCTGAAATACAGTGGCTTACACCCCAGTTAGACTGGCTATTTTCTTTTTTTTTAAATTATTATTTTTATTTTGTCAATATACAATGTAGATGATTATTATGTCCCATCACCGAAACCTCCCTCCCTCCTCCCTCTCCCCCCTCCCACCCAGGTGTGTCCACTCCATTTGCTTGTTGTAAGAACTTCAAAAAAAAAAAAAAAAAATTTGGGTTTTTTTACCTCCCCCCCCCCCCCCCCGGGTTTTTTTTTTGTTGTTGTTGTTGTTGTTGTTTGTTTGTTTTTTGTGTGTGTGTGAGTAGACTGGCTATTTTCAAAGACACAAAATAATAAATGCTGGGGAGGATGTGGAGAAAGGGAAACCCTTATACATTGTTGATAGGATTGTAAGTTAGTACAACCATTATGGAAAACAGTATGGAGGTTTCTCAAACAACTATATATAGAACTATTGTATGATCCAGCAATCCCACTACTGAGTATATACCAAAGGAATGGAAATCATTGTGTTGAAGGGATACGTGCACTCCCATGTTTATTGTAGCTCTATTCACAATAGCTAAGATATGGAACCAACCTAAATGTCCATCGATGGAAGAAGATTGGATAAAGAAAATGTGGTATATATACACAGTGGAATACTACTCAGCCATAAAAAAGAATGAAATTCAGCCATTTGCAGCAGCATGGATGAGGGTAGAGAAAATTATATTAAGTGAAATAAGCCAGGGACAAAAAGAGAAATACCACCTGTTCTCATTCATAAGTGAGAGCTAAAAACACACGAATAAATAAGGAAACAACAATAATAATTTGAACTTTCAGAAGGAGAGAGCAGGACTGTGATTACTAGAGGTGGGGATGGGGAGTAGAGGGAGTGAGAGGTTGGTTAATGGACACAAAACAGCTAGGTAGGAAAAATAAGTTCTGTTGGTGTACAATTGAGCTAGGCATCTATAATTAACAATAACTTACTGCATGTTATCAAATGGCTGGAAGAGAGGAGATCAGATGTCCTCATCACAAAGAAATGATTAAGTTTTATAATGATGAATATAATATACTAATTATCCTGATTTGATCATCACACATTATATACATGTATTGAAATTCAACTCTGTACCCCACAAATAAGTATAATCAACATGTTTCAATAAAAAACAAACAAAATACAGTGGCTTAAATAAGATAGGAATTCACTTTCTCATAAGAATCTGGATATGGAACGTTCAGGACTGGTGGTTGTGATGGCTCCATGATCATCAGAGGTCAGGCTTTTTCTGTCTTTTGCTCTGCTGTGTGTGGCCACCATTCCCCAGGTTCCTTCAAGATCCAAGATGACTGCTTCTGCTTTAGTCACCAAGTTTGTATTCTAGCTAGCAGGAAGGAGGAGAAAGAGAGGAAAAGGGCAGCCCTCTTCCTTTCAGGATTCTTCACAGAAGTTCCATATTCCACTTCCCCTAGTAACATGACTATGACTGCAAGGAAGTAAGAAATGTGGTCTTCATTTTAGCATGTGCCCTGCTAAAAACTGGGAGTTCTGTTACTGAGGAAGAAGAGATGAGATGTTGGGGAACAAGCAATAGTTTCTGCCATATAAACCCACTGCACTCATTTCACATTCATGATCATAAAACGCAAACGAACACACAGCATGGCCCTGAAATGCTGATCCTACTATATTTTCCTAGTAAGTTGACTTTCCCAGTCCTTTCCCTTAAATCTCTACTCACCTATGCAGCCGCTAGTGTGTGCTGATGTCTTTGCCCCAAATTTCATAGAGAAAATAGATTTAAACACCTGAACCCTATGGTTAGAAATGGGGAGGAGCCTCCTCCCAAGAGAAAAGGGAGTAGTGGCTGTGTGGGCGTGATATATTTTTAACTTCTTAAGTTATATGCATTGCTTTCTATCAGACATCTCTTCCTCCTGGGACTGGTGACACAAGGGAACCATGCAGTCTCTGCTGGCCTTTCACCTGCATCAGATTCCTTTTGGTAGTTTCTCCTGTAGAGGCTACATGTTAAGTTCCTGTGGTGCAGTCTTGGTTACCTTGCCTTCTTCTGATTGGTTTTCTTTCAGATCACCTCTGCCAGTTCTCAGACACTTAAAGGACATGCTTTCTGCAGGACCACTCTGAAGGATGCTTCGGCATATTGCTAACCTGAGTGGATGGCTTGAGTTGACTTGGACACTCCCTCCCAACAGGAAGGGAGATATGACTGGTCACTAATGAAAGAGGTAATGAAGCTTTGGAGACAAGCTGCAAGCGGTGAAGCAACTTTACATCAAATGGAAAATGCATCTCTTTGCTGCTACATGAGCAGCTTTTATAGTCATTAAATTTACCTAAAGTGGCCCTTTTGTCTTTCTGCTTTTACTTTATTTTTGCCTTGGTTAGTGTTTCTGGGGTTTTCCCTATGGTTTCCATGTTAAGTGTTTCCCAGCCCGATTTCTGCTGTGGATGCTGCTAACCGCTCTGGTTTTCTCCCCTGGACTCAAGGAGGTGGAGACTGAAAGAGGGGAAGGTGGGGAGAACCATTTGCTTGGAAAAACTTGTTTAGATCTTTCTAGCATTGTCATTCAATGCCATTGCCTCAGCTGACAGTTGCCTCAGTTTATTCTATGTGTTTTACCTGAGGATTTCCCTCATGAACCTCCTTTTTAGTCTGTTAGTTTGTTCTTTGCCTTTAGGTCTGACAGCACTTGGAGTTTTAGAAAATGTCATTACTCATTGATAGGATCTGAGCAGTGGTTCTTGGCCCATTTACTACCAAGGTTATTTTGTTCTGTGGGTATCATGAAATAAAATATCCAAGAGCTGGTAGCATGTAATTTTTGGAGTCGGAGGACTTTGGTTCAAGTCCCCACTCCATTGCTTAAGAGTTGTGTAAGCTTGAGTAGTTACTTTATTCTCCTGTGCCTTGGTTTACTCATGTGTGACGGGGGAATAATAATGAAATGCTTATCTCATATAGAGTTCAATGAGATTATGCTTGTAAAGAGTTTAGTAGAGTTTGTGGAACATTGTAAGCTCTTATCAAAAGGGAGCGATCATTGAAAGATTTTGCTTCTAAAACAGACTGCATGTATTAGGATGTGCTGAGGCTTTTATTATTTCTGGCCGTGATCTCCTTTAGACCTTTTCCACTGACTTGCATGACAGCTTTGGGAACCTCAGGTGGGAACTTCTTCCTTGGGTGCTGATTCGGCCCATGAGGGTTGGTTTCCACTTGCAGTGTTTATCTTCTATAGAGGAGAACATTTGTTACAGCTCTTCCCCTTAGTTCTTTATTCAAAGGGCATTTAAAACAAGGTTTGACCACCCAGATTCCTCAGTAAATAAATAACAAGGAAAAAAAAAACCACCCAAAACAGATCAAGGGAACTTACAGATTAAAAGAAATTTAAGAGACATTTCAAGGGCCGGCCCGGTGGCGCACTGGATAGTGCGCCGCTTGGGAAGCGCGGCGGCGCTCCCGCCCGAGGGTTTGGATCCCACATGCGGACCGGTTCCCGCTCACTGGCTGAGCGAGGCGCGGGAGCAACGCCGAGGGTTGCAGTCCCGTTGCCGGTCCCAGGTCCGGTACGGGGGCAACACTGAGGGTTGCGATCCGTTGCCGGACACGGAAAAAGTCAAAAGACAAAAAAAAAAAAAAAAGAGACATTTCAACTCATTTCAATGTACTCTCCTTATTTGGATCTTGATTTAAACACAATGTAAGAAGTTGATGTAATTGATATAAAATTGATAAAACTAGCATTTGAAACACTGAAAAAGTGTTGAAATTTTATTTTACATTTATAAATAATTTGAACAATAAGTATCTGTAATCAGTCTTCCTCCTACTACTTTCTCCTAATCCTCTAGTTCCCTTTTATAAAGGCCAGCACTTTTTTTTCTAATACGCCTTTTTAGAAATAGTCTCTGTACATACAGTGATTTGTATGTGTATTTATTTTACACAAATAGTTGCACATACACACTATTAATAGCTTTATTGAGGTATGTGTAATTGACATACAGGAAACATGATCATTTTTAAGGTGTACAAATTGATAAGTTTTGACATATGTTTTGACTCATGAAACCATCACCAAATCACAATAATAAACATATGTGTCACCCCTGAAATTTTTCTCATACTCGTTCATAGTCTCTCTCCTCAAACCCCCTATCTCCCAAGCTACCACAGATTTTTCTGTCACAAATTCTGACATGTTGTGTTTATTTAAGTTCAAAATACTTTCTAATTTCTCTTTTCATTTCTTCTTTGACCCATGGGTTATTTAGAACTAGGTCATTTAATTCTAAATATTTGGGGATTTTCCTGAGATCTTTATGTTACTGATTTCTAATTTAATTCCATTGTGGTCAGACTTAAATAATTTGAATTTATTGAGACTTATTTAATGGCTCAGAATATGATCTGTTTGGGTAAATGGTTTATATTTGAGGAGAATATGTATCCTGTGGTTGGGTAGAGAGTTCTACAAATGTCAGTTGATTCAAGTTGTTGTTCAAGTCTATAATATCCTTGCTTATTATCTGTCAAATTGTTGTGTCGACTATTAAGAGAAGGGTATTGAAATTTCTGAAAATAGGGGCTGGCCAGTTAGCTCAGTTGGTTAGAGCACAAGCCTTGTAACACCCAGATCAAGGGTTCGGATCCCCATACCGGCCAGCTGCTGGTAAAGCAAAACAAAACAAAACAAAACAGAAAAGAAATTTCTGAAAAGAGTTTTGGACTTGTCTTTTTTCTTCTTGCAGTTGCTATAATGTTTTATTCATAAATTTTGATGCTCTTTTAATAGGTGGATAAACATTTAGGATTTCTATGTTGCCTTGATTAACTGACTCCTTATCATGATGAAATGACCTTTTTTATCCCTGGTAATATTTTTTGCTTTGAAATGTGCATTATCTAGTGTTAATATCACTGGCTGACTTCCTCTGTTTCTTCCTGTCTCCCCCTTTTTGTCTCCCTTCTTTTCTCCCTCCTTCCCTCTCTCTCTCTCATTTTATTGAGATATAGTTCACATACCATTAATTTCACCATTTTGTAATGTACAATTCAGTGGTTTTTAGTATATTCACAAGGGGCCACAACTATCACCACTAATTCCAGAACATTTTCATTACTCGGAAAAGAAACCCTGTACCTGTTAGCAGTCACTACCCGTTCTCCTCTCGCTCCGTCCCCTGGCAAGCACCAATATACTTTGTGTCTCTATGGATTGCCTCTTCTGAGCATTTCGTGTAAGTGAATCATACAATATGTAGCCTTTGTGTCTGGCTTTTTTCACTTAGTATAGTGTTTCAAAGATTTATCCATCTTGGGCTGGCCCGGTGGCGCACTGCTACAGTGCGCTGCTTGAGAGCGCGGCGGCGCTCCCGCCGAGGGTTCGGATCCCACATACAGACCGGCGGCTCACTGGCTGAGTGAGGTGTGGGTGCAACACCGAGGGTTGCGATACCGTTGCCAGTCCCGGTCTGGTACGGGCGCAACACCGAGGGTTGCGATCCGTTGCCGGTCACGAAAAAAGACAAAAAGGAAAAAAAAAAAAAGATTTATCCATCTTGCATCATGTATCAGTACTTCATTCTTTTTTTATGGTTGAATAACATCAATTAATGTGATACAACATATTCATAGAATGCATGGTTTACTGATTAAATCTTACTAGTTATAGGTCTATTTATATTTTCCATTTCTTCTTGAGTCAGATTTGGTGGTTTGTTTCTAGGAGTTTGTCCATTTCATCTAGGTAATGTAATTTGTTGGCATAGTGCATAGTTGTTCATAGTTTTTATTTCTTTAAGGTTGGTAGTAATATACTCACTTTTGTTTCTGACTTAGTAACTTCAGTATTCTCTTTTCTCAATATCAGTCTAACTAAAGGTTTGTTAATTTTGTTGATCTTTTCAAGGAACCAACTTTTGTTTTCCTTGATTCTTTTGTTTTTCTATTCTAAATTTCATTTATCTCCACTGTAATATTTTCTTCCTTCTGTTTGCTTTGGGTTTAGTTTGCTTTTCTTTCTCTTGTCCTTAAAGTGGAAGGTAGGTTATTCATTTGACGTTTGCCTTTTTTTTCCATTTAAAAAAATAAACTTCACCTTTTTTAAGAACAGTTTTAGGTTTACAGCAAAATTGACCAGAAAGTACAGAGAATTCCCATATGCCCCTTGTCCCCAACACACATAGCCACCCCCCACTATCAACATCCTATACCAGAGTGATATCTTTGTTACAATTGATGAATCTACATTGACTCATTATTGTCACCCAAAGTCCATAGTTCATATTAGGATTCTTTCTTGGTGTTGTACATTCTATAGGTTTTGACAAATCTATAATGTATCCAATGTTACAGTATATAGAATAGCTTCACTATCCTAAAAATCCTTTGTGCTCTGCCTATTCATCCCTCCCTTCCCTCAACCTTTGGCAATTATCGATCTTTTTACTGTTTCTATAGTTTAGCATTTTCCAGAATGTCATATACTTAAAAATCATACAACATGTAGCCTTTTCAGATTGGCTTCTTTCACCTTGTAATATGCATTTAAAGTTCGTCTGTGTATTTTCATGACTTCATGGCTCATTCCTTTTTAGTACTGAATAATCCATTGTCTGGATGTACCACAAGTTATTTAGCCATTCACCTATTGATGGACATCTTGGTCGTTTTCAAGTTTCGGCAATTAAGAATAAAGGTGCTGTAAATATCTGTGTGCAGGTATTTGTGTGGGCATGAATTTTCAACTCATTTGCATATTAAGGAGCATGATTGCTGGATTATATGATAAAAGTATGTTTAGTTTTGTAAGAAACTACCAGACTGTCTTCCAATGTGGCTGTACCATTTTGCATTCACATCAGTAATGAGTGAGTGTTTCTGTTGCTCTGCATCCTTGTCAGCATTTGGTGTTGTCAGTGTTTCAGAGTTTTGCCATTCTAGTAAGTATATAGTGATATGTTATTGTTTTATTTGCAATTCCCTGATGACATACGATGTTGAGCAACTTTTCCATATGCTTATTTTCCATCTGTATATCTTCTTTGGTGAGGTTTAGATCTTTTGCCTGCTTTTTAATCAGATTGTTCATTTTCTTATTGTTGTGTTTTAAGAATTCTTTGTATATTTTGGATAACAGTTCTTTATCAGATATGTGTTTTGCAAATACAGTCAGCCCTCTGTATCTATGGGTTCTGCATCTGTGGTTTCAACCAACTGTGGATCAAGAATATTCAGGAAAAAAATTGTGTCCATGGGCCAGCCCGGTGGTGCACTCGGTAGAGTGTGGCGCTTGGGAGTGTGGTGGCGCTCCCGCCGAGGGTTCGGATCCCATATAGAGACCGGTCCGCTCACTGGTTGAGCGCGGTGCGGGCGCGACACCGAGGGTTGCGATCCCGTTGCCGGTCGCGGTACGGGCGCGACACCGAGGGTCGCGATCCCGTTACTGGTCACGAGAAAAGACAAAAAGGGGAAAAAAAAAAATTGTGTCCAGACTGAACATATACAGACTTTTTTCCCTTGTCATTATTCCCTAAGTAATATAACAAATATTTATATGGCATTTGCATTGTATTAGGTATTGTAACTAATCTAGAGTTGACTTAAGGTATACGGGAGTAAGTGCCTAGATTATATGTGAATACCAGGGACTGGAGCATGCATGGATTTTGTATCTGGGGGAGGTCCTAGAACCAATCCCCCATGGATACCAAATACCAAAGGATGACTGTATTTTCTCCCATTGTGTGGCTTGTCTTCTCCTTCCCATAACAGTGTCTTTTTCAAAGCAGAAGTTTTTAATTTTAACGAAGTCTAGCTTATCAGTGATCTCTTTCATGGATTATGCCTTTGGTGTTGTATCTAAAAAGCCATTGCTAAATCCAAGGCAATCTGGTTTTCTTCTATGTTACATTCTAAGATTTTTATAGTTTTGCATTTTGCAGTTAAGTCTGTGATCTATCTTGAGTTAATTTTTGTAAATGGTGTCAGGTTTGATTCTAGATTCATTTTATTTATTCATTTTTGTGTGTGGATGTTCAGTTGTTCCATCATCATTTGTTGAAAAGATTGTTTTTTCTCCTTTGTGTTGCCTTTGCTCCTTTGTCAAAGATCAGTTGATCATATATGTGTGGGTCTATTTCTGGGCTGTCTGTTCTGTTCCATTGATCTGTTTATTCTTTTGCCAATACCACACTATCTTGATTACTGTAGCTTTATCGTAAGTCTTGAAGTTAGCTAGTGTCAGTCTTCTGACTTTGTTCTTCTCCTTCAATATTATGTTGTCTCTTCTGGGTTTTTTGCCTTTGCACATGAACTTTAGAATCAGTTTGTTGATATCCACAAAATAACTTGCTGGGATTTTATTGGGATTGTGTTGAATCTATAGATCAGGTTGGGAAGGACTGATATCTTGACAATATTGAGTCTTCTTATCCAAGAACATGAAGTATTTCTCCATTTATTTAGTTTGTTGATTTCTTTCATCAGAATGTTGAAAGAATAGTTTTCCTCATATAGATCTTAGACACCTTTTGTTAGGTTTATACCTATGTAATTCATTTTTTGGGTGATAATATAAATATGTTTGTAATTGCTGGTACATAGTAATTGACTTTTACATATTAATCTTGTATCCTGCAATATTGCTATAACTGCTTATTATTTCTGAGGTTTTTTTTGATTCTTTCAAAGGTTCTACATAGACAGTTGTGACATCTGTGAAAAGACAGTTTTTAAAAGTTTCTTTCTTCCTAATTTGTACACCTTTTATTTACTTTTGCCTTGCTTTATAGGTAGGACTTCCACTATGATGTTGAAAAGGAGTGGTGAGATGGGACATCTTTGCCTTGTTCCTGATCTTAGCAGGAAAGCTTCCAGTTTCTCACCGTTAAGTATAATGTTAGCTGTAGGTTTTTTGTAGATGTTCTTTATTGAGTGTCTGAGTGAGAGCTAAAAGTATAATGCCCACCAAACTAAGAAGGTACCTTAAGAATGAAGAAAGAAGCAGCCCACTCCATATGGTTTACAAGGAGTTTATTATTATTATTATTATTATTATTGCTACATATTTTTTCCACACAACACAGAAAGCTTTATTCATCCACTACTGCTCTGGAGAAAAGCAGCTCCCATGGGCCTCTCACATTAATATGTTGTCATGTTGGGCTTCTGCAAATTCTCTTGCAACACGTTCCAGTTCATCCTGCTTCTTTTTCTCTTCTTCTTTTTTATTTTTTTTAAAGATGACTGGTAAGGGGATCTTAACCCTTGGCTTGGTGTTGTCAGCACCACGCTCAGCCAATGAGGGAACTGGCCATCCCTATATAGGATCCGAAACCATGGCCTTGGTGTTATCAGCACTACACTCTCCCAAGTGAGCCATGGGCTGGCCCTCTTTTTCTCTTCTGCTGCTGTCCTTCTCTCCTCTTAGGCCCGAGGTTTTAGGTAGGTGTAACTCATGGATCCATGGGCCACACCAAGGAACAGCAGGGAGTAGTGGCCGAGCTTAATGAGTGAAGAGACCTGAACCAGTGGCACCATGTTGTCTATTATTGATGGGTGACTTACAGGGGACAGATCGGGCAGAGTATCCGGGTGCTATGCAGCTGCTTTCCCTGCAACCCAGGGGGTAGGGTTGCGGCTGGGGGTGGTGGGTGGGGAGGAAGAGGAGTTGAAACTTATAAGGGATTTAGAGACAAAGTTGAAGCTATACCAAAGAGAAGAAGTCTGTGAAAGTGGAAGATTCCCAGGCATGCCTTGCAGCCACCTGTTGCTTATTTTTGGGGTTGCTGGCATCGCCCTCCTTATCTTACACAAACAAAAAGTAGTATTCTATTCCTCTTCTGCCTTGGTTGCTAAACAACCTGTGCAGGGGAAATGTAATTATTGAAGCCAGAGCTCTGAAAGCCAGAAGGATGGAGTGAGTTCTCACCAGCATCCCTACACTGAGGAAGTTCCCCTCTATTCCTAGCTTGCTGCGAGTATTTTTTTTTTTTTCCATGTCCGGCAACGGATCACAACCCTCAGTGTTGCTCCCGTACCGGACCGGGGACCGGCAACGGGATCGCAACCCTCGGTGTTGCTCCCGCGCCTCGCTCAGCCAGCGAGCGGGAACCGGTCTGTATGTGGGATCCGAACCCTCGGGCGGGAGCGCCGCCGCGCTTCCCAAGCGGCGCACCATCCAGTGCGCCACCGGGCCGGCCCCGCGAGTTTTTGTTTTAATCGTGAATGACTATTAGATTTAGTCAAATGCTTTTTCAGCATCTATTGATATGATCATGTGGTTTTTCTTTAGCTTGTTGGTGTGATGGAATACATTAACTGATTTTCAAATGCTAAACCAGCCTTGCATACCTGGAGTAAATCCCACTTGATTGTGGTTTATAATTCTTTTTAGAGAATGTTGGGTTTGATTTGCTAATATTTTGTTGAGGATTTTTGTATCTCTGTTCATGACATTGGTCTGTAGTTTTCTTTTCTTGTAATGTCTTTCTCTGGTTTTGATATTAGGGTAAACTGGCCTCATAGAATGAATTAGGAAGTATTCCTTCTGCTTTTATCTTCTGGAAGAGGTTGTAGTGAATTGGTATAATTTATTTCTTCCTTAAATATTTGGTAAAACTTACCAGTTAAGTCATTGGGCCTGAAGTTTTCTGTTTTGGAAGGTTATTAATATTGATTCAGTTTCTTTAATAGATACAAGCCTATTGAGATTGTTTATTCTTGTGTGAGTTTTGGTAGATTGTGTCTTTCAAGGAATTTATCCATTTCTTCTAGGTTATCAAATTTGTGGGCATAGAGTTTTTCATAATATTAACTTATTATCCTTTTATTATCCATGGGATATTTTGCCTGCTTCATTTTTGATGTTAGTAATTTTTGTCCTCTCCTTTTGTCTTAGTTAGCCTGGCTAGAGGCTTATCAATTTTATTGATCTTTTCAAATAACCAGCTTTTGGTTTCATTGAATTTCTCTATTGATTTCCTATTTTCTTTTTCTTTTCTTTCTTTTTTAAGCCTTGGTCTTGGTGTTATAACACTATGCTCTAACCAGCTCAGCTAACTGACCAGCCTTGATTGCCTGTTTTCAATTTTATTGATTTCTGATCTAATTTTTATTCATTCTTTTTTTTTTCTGCTTACTTTGGATTAATTTGCACTTCTTTTTCTAGTTTCTTAAGGTAGACTCAGATTATTGACTTTAGATCTTTCTTCTTTTCTAATATATGTGTTCAGTGCTGTAAATTTCCCTGTAAGCACTGCTTTTGGTATGTCCCACCAATTTTGATAATTTGTATTTTCATTTTCATTAAGTTCAAGATATTTAAAGGGGCCAGCCCGTGGTTCACTCGGGTGAGTGTGGTTCTGATAATACCAAGGCCACGGGTTCGGATCCCATATAGGGATGGCCAGTTCCCTCATTGGCTGAGCGTGGTGCTGACAGCACCAAGTCAAGGATTAAGATCCCCTTACCGGTCATCTTTAAAAAAAAAAAAGATATTTAAAAATTTTTATTGATTTCTTCTTTGACTCCCTTTTTTTCTTTTTTTTTGTTGTCTTTTTTCGTGACCGGTAAGGGGATCGCAACCCTTGGCTTGGTGTCGCCTGCACCGCGTTCAGCCAGTGAGCGCACCGGCCATTCCTATATAGGATCCGAACCCGCGGCGGGAGTGACGCTGCACTCCCAGCGCTGCACTCTCCGGAGTGCGCCACGGGGCTGGCCCATTTTTTTTTTTTTTTGCCTTTTTGAGACCAGCCGCACCGTGCCCAGCCAGTGAGCGCTGTGAGCGCACCAGTCTTCCCTATATAGGATCCAAACCTGCGGCGGGAGTGCTGCTGCGCTCCCAGCGCCGCACTCTCCTGAGTGCACCATGGGCTTGGCCCTTTTTTTCTTTTTTTAATGTTGGCATTTACAGCTATAAATTTCCCTCAGAGTACTGTTTTTGCTCTATTCAATAAGTTTTGATATGTTGTATTTTTGTTTTCATTCACATCATTTTCTAATTTTCCCTTTTGATTTCTTTTATTCATTGTTTAAAAGTTTGTTTTTTAATTTCCACATATTTGTGAATTTTCCAAATTCCCTTCTGTTATAGATTACTAGTTTCATTTCATTGTGATCAGTGAAGATACCTTGTATAATTTCTGTCTTTTTAAGCTTATTAGACTTGTTTTGTGGTTTAACATATTGACTATCCTGGAGAATGTTTCACGTGCACAAGAATCTATATTATGTGCTTGGTGGTGGAGTGTTTTGTATATGTTTGCTACATCTAGTTAGTTTATAGTGTTGTTTAAATCTTCTATTTCCTTGTTTAATATTTTGTTTAATTGTTCTTTCCTTTATTGAAAGATGGTTGTTGTAGTCTGCAAAGATTATTATTGAACTGTCTGTTTTTCCATCAATTCTGTCAGTTTTTGCTCCATAAATGTTTGGGCTCTACTTTTAGGTACATATATGTTTATAATTGTTATATCACTTTGATTTTTTTTTTTTTTTTTGGCAACTGGCTGGTACAGGGATCAGAACCATTGTCCTTGGTATTATAACCCTGCACTCTAATCGAACAAGCTGACTGGCCAGCCCCATTTTGATGAATTGTCCCTTATTATATAATGTCCTTTGTCTCTTGCAATAATTTTTGTTTTAGAGTTTATTTTGTCTGAGATTAGTACAGGCTCCTGAGTTCTCTTGGTTACCAATTGAATGAAATATATATTTTCATAAGTTCACTTTCAACATATTTATGTCTTTGAGTCTAATGAGTATCTTGTAGAGAGCATATAGTTGGAGCATGTGTGTTTTTAAATCCATTCAGCCAGTCTCTGCCTTTTGATTGGAGACTTAATCCATTTATGTATATTGCAATTACTGATATGGAAGGAACTCGGTCATTTTCTATTTGTTTTCTATATATCTTATATCTTTTTTGTTCCTTGATTCCTCTTTTACTGCCTTTTTTGTGTTATATGTTTTCTCCTGGACTATTTTGATTTCCTTATAATTCCTTGTACTATTTTTTTGTTAGTGGTTGCTTTGAGGACTGTAATTAATAACAGTCTGAATTAATACCAACTTAGTTTCAATAGGATACAAAAATATTGCTCTTATAGACTTCTACCCTTTTATGTTGTTCTTATATTTTTATGTTGTTATTGTTATAAATTACATTTTTATACATTGTGTACACTTCAACATAATTTATAATTCTTATTTTACATAATTATCTTTGAAATCATATAGGAAGAAAAGAGGAGTTACTCTTAATTACAAGCAGCTCACATTTGCACCCAGATTCAAATAAAGAGAAATTACATTTCTCCTCTTGATGGGAAGTGGCTGGGGTCTAGAAGAGCTTGTGGGATGGAAGATATTTTTGCTGCCATCTTCATAAATATAATCTGCTACAGATCTCATGGCATGACAAAGAGCTTGGTGAGTTGGTAAGTTGAAAACACTGAGAGGCCAGTGTAGACAGAATGTTGTGAGTGATGGTGAGAGCCATATGACACAGGAAAGGTTGGCTTTGAGTACGTTATCCAGGACCTTTTTTGCATTTTTATTTTGAAATATTTTCGATTTCCAGAACAGTTGTAAAGATAATATAGAGAGAGCTGGCTGGTTATCTCAGTTGGTTAGAGCATGGTGTTGTGCCACCAAAGTCCAGGGTGATTTGGCTTTCATTTTATGGGGTGCTGCCCCTTGCTGTGGGGCAAGCCCAGTCTCTGGCCCTGCTTCCTCTATCTGGTCTTTTTGTTCACAATTTGAGCTGTTTAGGTTGTAGAGCAAACAGGTTATGCAGACACTGGGTACAGAGCAAAGGGTTGCTACCTGATACAGAGATCACCGTTGTGTTCTCTAGCATCCCTCTTTTATACTTTTCTGGGGCTCTCTGCATTTACGGTCTCTTGACTGCTTAGCTTGGCTTTCTACTCAGCCACATGGGACGTAGATTATTTTATCTCCAGTTCGTGGTTTACCAAGCTCTTACCTGCTCTCTTCCACCTAGCTTTCAGCATTTGGACTGTACCCCCTGGTATTTAACATAGAGAAGTTGTATTCTAGCCCCTGTATGGTTTTCATGTTGAGCCATCATGCAGAACAGAGCATTTAGAGTTTAGGAGCAGAAACATGGGACAAAAAGTCTTAATCATTGTTGTGATTGTCCCTTATCAGACTAGATAAGTTAATAGTGGGTTTCGTTGCCTCATCATTCATGTTATTGATTTTTATGTCCCAAGTAAGAAGTACTTTGACTAGTCATAAACATGAAGAAATTCCTATCTGCAGAAATTGAAGACAAGTGAATCATTTTTTTTTTGCATGGAAACAGGTTATTTATTAAAGAGATGATTACAAAAATGCCACAAATCCCCAGATTTTTGCTTTTCTGGCACTTGTTAATTCAAGGTAGTTGGTGAAATTCCAAAGGATAGGTGACATTTTAATAACTCTAACTCTATTTGGTTCCTTAATCATAAGAATGTCCTTTGCTCAATATTTCATAGAAAGTTTCGTAGAGTGTTTTTGCTTTCATTCTGGAACATTGCTTGCCTTCAGGTATGCTGGGTTTAGTTTGCTGCTTGAAGATCTCTCTGTAGGAAGAAAAAACAACAACTAATTATGTGCTTAAATATATAAGCTGGCTGCAGGCATGGTCTGAGCCAATCACTACCCTCCATCCTTCTGACTAGAGAGCTTGCTTCAGGGATGGGGATGTGGAATAAGTCAGGCCAGTGAGGACCCTGGAGGGTGATTGTTGTTTGAACTATTTGGGAAAGAAATAGAAAGTAAAGCTCTTGGTGGGTAGGGGCTTCCATGCAGAGGCAAACAGAGCCTATCCAGAAATGGTAGAGCAAGAGACTGATTCTTGTGTCATCATTTGGGCCCTGAATCAAGCCACTGCTGAAGCTAACATCATCCCTGGATGTTTAATACCTATAATTTTTATTGTTATTGTTACTTAAACCAATTTCAGCTGGGCTTTCTGTCACTTCTAGCTAAAATATAGTTTTGGCATTCATCTGATTGAATCCTTTGACTCAAGGCAAACTTAGGGGGTTTAAGGTATATGTCTAAGGCTATTAATAGCTGTGGAGTATAAGAGAAAACTAACACTAAGTCAAATGCTGATTTTACCACACTCTACACTGGAGTAATTGATTTGGCCACAGATACAGGGAAATTTGGGGGTAAACTAAAAATAGGAATGTACAACTTCTGAAGTTTGAGCCAAAATGAAAGAAGTTGATATTTTTCTAGTCAGATTTCATATTCTTTAAGCAGATTTATCAAGAATGGAAAACATCTACAGTTATGGAGATTCTAAACTTCTTTACTCTGTCATATATCTTCCCTAGTTCCACCATCATTTAATCTTTTACTTGTGACAAAGTTGATTAAACATTCCATTCTTTTAACTTTTTCAGGAGACAGGTTCTCCTTCAAATTTTCTATGGGTTAGATAGATGGGAAGAAAGAAATCCAAGTCAGGGTGGGAAAGAATGAGACACTCCAGCAAGGCAGAAGGTGACAGGCAGTAATGATAAGTCAGCCACATGTAGTGGGGAAGTTTCCAAAGAAATGATTGAGATGTATTCAGGTAAGTGTGAGAGTCCTCATGGGGATAATGGGACAGATTATTTGATCATATGGGTTAGGACTTGTATGGTGAGTAAAGAGACAACAAGCAAAAAATCTGCCTAGGAAGGAGCGGGAAGATTGGATGGAGCTGGTAGGGCAGCCGGGAACAAAGCATGAAGCCCGGTCCCGCTGGCCCCATGTATTCCTCTGAAGATCCAAGTACAGAATGGGCTTTAGTGCTAAAGGGAAATATTTTTCTCTCTTACCGTTTGAAGCACTAAAACCTTGGCATTCTTTAGAAGGCTTGAGATTACTCCTGGTGGTATATTCCATTGTTTTATATTTTCTGAAATAGAGAAGGAGCATTTATGATATCAGTTGAAAGAAGCGATAACCAGGGCTGGGTTGTTTAAGCCACAGTCATCTGGAGGGACCTCTGGGCAATGTAGGTCTCTTTCCCCTGCCTATTCAGCAAAGCAATTCAAGAAAAGACCTACGTAGTCTCTTCAGCCAAGTCTGTTGATGGGAGAGGATGAGTTTATAAGGACCCGAAAAGACCCTAAAAGCAAGTGGAAACCTGGTGGGTATCATATACATGAAGAATTGGTGCCAACAGATCTGCTGGCATGTTTGACCTCACTACCTTAAGAAATCACAAAAGTTAGGCCCTGCTGTTTTGCTATTATGTGCACTATTTTGATCCCCTTTAGAATTATCCAGAAATATGTGCACATGGCATGTTGCGGCATCATCTTTGGTGGTGATAAGGGTTATGATATCAACCTCTTGAATTTCTCAAACCCCTAATGTCTCGTGACTAGCTGATCCTGATTCATGTTTCCTCTAAGCATCATGATGGTGTTGGTCCCAAAGAAAGCTAGTGGACTAGATTTCTTTAGGGGGGGTAGAAGAAGCATTTTGATTTGGTTTTTATTTTTTGCCATTTCAGGATGCTGAAACCTCTATCTAAAAATAAGTGCTTTGTGATGATGGGATGATGGGTGGTGATGGGATGATATATTATACTCAGTGCTTTAGCACATTCTGCAATGTTACTCACACCCTGGTACTTTTTCTGTTACACTGACTCTCCTAGGTGTTCAGATGATTAGTTCCACATACCAGCTAGGCCAGAATAGAGCTTCTTCAGAACTTCAGCCATCACATCTTGCACCTCGTGCATCTGCAAGAGATGGGAGGAGCATTTTCATCAATACCATCTAGTAGTCCCCCAGCTAGTCACTGTCCAGAAAAGCAGTCTTAAAGCCTTTGTACATGTGCAGATTTCCTAGTGAAAAGTTCTGTTACTGGACAAGACCTGGTGGGGATATGGATCTTAATACATCCCTCAGATCTCTAATTCTTTGGGGAGGCTTCAAAGGCCCTTCAGTAGGTTCTGCTGCCTTAAGTGGCTCCTTGAACAAAGGTTTATTGGGTTCCTATTATGTGCCAGACACTGCTGTAGATACAGTGGTACAGCTCTGTGTCCTCAGGACAAACATCGAATTCAGTGATAAGGGAGATCTGGTTGTTGCTGAATGCTGTTGTCTCCTTTGTAGTGGGTATGAGGCCTTCCCAGATCTGGTCTTATTGCTGGTGCTCTCTTTACCTTCCCTCTCCCTGCATACCCCTCCCCAGGAGGCCTGTGCATCCATGCTGCCTACCCTTTGACATCCAGTTCCCTCTTCCCGGTACATAATGTTTGTTCTGTGTGGAAAACTCCTGCTTCTCCTTCAAGACTGAGTTCAGGCATAAACCCACTGTCATCCTCCCTGTTGATGCTCTTTCTGATCTGTCCTCATGCTCAGTTAACAACTATTTGCATAAATGTCTGTGTCCCCTGTCAGGTGGGTGGTTGTATGAGGTCAGGGACCTTGCCTTCTAAGTTGCTTCCTCTGAGTACAGAGCCTGGCACATCATGTAGCTGGGCAATAAAGTTGAAACAACTGATTCCCTATTATCTCAGACCCGGGTTGTAAACCCTTAGTCACGAGCTTGTTCACCTCCGGCCGCCCATCGTGTGCCTCCATCCAATGGGTGGCTACCAGACTTAATAATTTGGCTTATTTATTTATGTTTTTAATCTGTCTCGTATTCTGACATAAACTAGAATGTCACTCCTGGAGTCAGGGAGCTCATTATGACTTCATGTTGCATTCCTAGGGGTGGGCACGTAGTAGGAGCTCACTAATCATTTGTTGAATTAAGGTATGGACATGCTTAAGATCAAATGTCTTAAACATGGGGTTGGTTGTCGAACTTTCCGTCAGTTTCCATCTCTGATCCCTGGGCCCTACCATCATGCTTGACACTCCTCTTCCTCACAGGCTCTCCTCTGGTGATCCACATGCTCACCCCATAGAACATGGGTTGAAAACCACTGACAGGAGAGCTGAGGCCACAGCAGTCTGGCTGTTTCTGAGAAGCTCCCATCAGCTGAGGCAGGATTACAGTCTGGGTCATATTTTCATGCTTCCAGTAGATTCTCAGGCTTGCTGGCATATCAGAACACCCAGGACACTAAAAAGCATGGATTCCAGGCCCTACTTCAGGTCACTGACTGAATGTGGGACTCCATAATGGGCTGGCAGCCATGTTTTTTAGGAGCTCCTCAGAGAGAGCTCAGGTCTGGAGCTCATGTGTCACTGAGCTTCTGGCATCAAAATAATTTCCCACATATACATAAATATGTTGAAAATCAAATCAACTTACAGCCTCAGGGGGTGTCACACTGTTTTCAGAGCTATCAGGAAACAAAGGACAAGGAAAGATTAGTTTCATATCCGAAAGAATACACAATTCTAAAGCAGGGTTTAAGTGTCACTTCAATATCTTCTTAAAGAAATCACTTTATTTTGCAAACTACTGAGCAGAAAGAGCAAATATAAGGTGAATAACAGCATGTGCGTTTAAAATTTCATTCTTATTTCCCTGTGATTATCCAAGTATTTCCAAAACACCCTTTAAATTATCCTTCATTTGCGATTTGTAAGAAGTTCCTGTTATTGTCTCTTAAAATGTCAATTGTCAGGAGAATTATGTAGAATAGACTGTACCTGAAAAGCCTGATGTCTGAGGTCAGTTTGTTTTTTGAAATCTTGGTGTCATAAGAGAGGGTGAGATTCTGAATTAACATAAAATGAACATAAGTTAAAAATAACACCTTGAATTGGCTACTCAGCAAACATGTCACATCGTGAGATGACTGACAGAGTCCTAGGCCAGAACTAGAGTAGAGCCTGCCTGGCGTCACCCTGCCAAGTCAACCTGCTTACTCCATCCTCCCCTTGGGGACCCAACAGCATGGCTGGTCTCCCTCATCTTAGGGACAGCCAGGCATTCGTGCTGCAGGCTTTGGTGTGGTGCCCCCAACAAAAAACACTCTGCTCTTTTTTCCATCTAGCATGCTCCTTCTGGTTCCTCATCACAACTCAGTTCTGAATCATTTCTCAGCACTCACCGTTTGCCCAGTGGCAACGCACTTGCCATCCTTTCTTATGCTAACCCAGTAGGTGGCTTGGACTTTATTGCCTGGTTGGTAGGCGTAGGCTATTCTGCTGACGCTCACATCCAGGTTATTTTTCTGTTGTAAAAAAGTCATCATTTTGAGTGCAGAGAGGAAGAAAGACTGCAGAATGTTATATTATGAGACATTCATGCATCGTTCAAATAATTCATTCAAATATTTATTGATTCTCTAGTATGAGTTGGTCACTTCGTGGGGTCCTGGTACAGCCAATGTGACCACAACTGACAAGATCTACTTCCAAATATCTCATTTCCTTTTTTGGAAGGATGGTGAAATTTTACTTTTCTATTACACATCATCCAGTTTGAAGCCTGTTTCTCTCTATGCCCTTGTGGCAAGACAGCTCTCACTTGATCGTTTTGGGAGACTCTCTGATGAAAACATGTACGTCGCTTCAAACACAGCCTGGCCAAGCAAGTAGTCAAATTTTTTTTTTTTTGGCTTTTGTCTTTTGTCTTTTTCCGTGTCTGGCAACGGATCGCAACCCTCAGTGTTGTCCCCGTACCAGACCGGGGACCGGCAACGGGATCGCAACCCTCGGGTCACTCCCGCGCCTCGCTCAGCCAGTGAGCGGGAACCGGTCTGCATGTGGGATCCGAACCCTCGGGCGGGAGCGCCGCCGCGCTTCCCAAGCGGCGCACTTATCCAGTGCGCCACTGGGCCGGCCACAAGTAGTCAATTTTTGCTGTTGTTGTTACTATTACTGTTATCCCCTCTGCCATCTTTAGTACTGGGAGCAAATGAATTCCCTGTTCATTCTGTGACTGTTGGTAAGTTCACACTCTCATTTTGGTCATCTGTAAAGCAGGAATAAGACTACCTACCTCCTAATGCTGTTGTGAAGATGAAATGACATTAATTATGTGAAGACACCTGGCTTTGTTCTTGGCACACAGATGGCACTAAAAAAGTTTGTCATCTTATGTCCCTGCTTTCTGCTTTCCAATGATGTAAACAGGGACCCACTTATAGGATCATTAAGGGAAAATGTGTATCCCATAGCATTTGTTGTGTTTATCTCTAGAAGAATGTTCAGAACCCACTTTTTTTTTTTTTCCTTTTTGTCTTTTTTACTGACCAGCAATGGGATCGCAACCCTCGGTGTTGCGCCTGCACCGCGCTCAGCCAGTGAGCGGGAACCGGTCTCCACATGGGATCCGAACCCTCGGCGGGAGCGCCGCCGCGCTCCCAAGTGGCGCACTCTCCAGTGCGCCACCGGGCCAGCCCCAGAACCCACTTTTATTCCCACCTTTTCTCTCTAAGATGTTGACAGACTAGGCTTAGGCAAAGAGCAGAGCAGTGCCAGGGGCCATGTGGATGATGCTTACCTTGACGGAGCTCTGCTTGACAATGTAAGTGACAATTGCCCTGAGCAGCGTGTGGGACAGAGTTATGGAAATGTTGGCATTTTTAGGATCTGGAGGGAGAGAACTTCCAGGCACAGGGACTGTATTTTTGTTAAAGTTGGCTTTGGCCTAGAGTGAGAAAAACAGAAAAATCCCTGTCATCACATGAAATGAACACCAATTTCAATGCCTTTGGAGGCCTGGCCATGAAGGTGAAGGGTGAGGAGGCTCTGAGTGAGCATTGCAATGGGAGGAGAATGAAGACACATGGCAGTTGACCTCCTCCAGTCTTGTGTTGGGGACCACCAGGAGTGATAGGGTTTGTGGCGACTGGAGAACAGGAGTGCAGGTAAAGGAGGAGCCACTGCTCAGCTCCAGCTGATTGCAGTCCCAGTGCAGTGGCTCAGGGCACCCAGACCTCTGGTTTTCCAAGTAGCCACAAATCCTTATTTTTCAGGTGAATTCCCCCATTTAAGTGTTGCTTCCAGTAAGGTACATGTGTATGCACGTCAGCACAAGAGTCACATTTCTTACCTTTCCTTACACGTTCTCCCAGCCCAGAGTGCCCTCCTTCCTTCCTTCCCACACTTCAAAGCCCATCTTTTTCTCAATTAATTAGTTCCTTTTCCTTTCATATGCATTTTCACCTCTGCTTATGAAATGCAAACTCCACATGGCAGGAAAGGTGGAAAATGGAGAGAAGTATGGAGAAGAAGAAGGGAAAGAGATTCCTGCCCCGTGGCACTGATATTTCTGCATGTCTTTGCTTACATACCTCATTTCATTTTTTGTTTGCTTTTTAAAAATTAACAATAGCTTCATAAGCATTTCCATATGCCATTATGAATGTTGTCAACATTTCTAGTGATCTCATACTTGTCTTATTTCCTTTTTGTTTCTTTACTTTTTTTTTTCCTGTTCCTGTCATTAATACCTGTATTTCTTTGTGCTTAAATAAATCTGTACTTAGGTTGTTTGTTTTGGATGAATCCCTAGAAGTGGAACTAACTGAGTCCAAAACCCTGCCTTTCGTTGGCACTTTCCTGGCTTAGTTTTGCCTTCGCCAGTGGTTTAGAGGGGTGGGTGGGGAGATCCAGTACTTTTTGTTTTCTTATATATTCTCCTTTGAGTGACCTAGACCTGTGCTGGGCCTACCATATGGTCAAGAAATAGTTGTCATTGTTGGAATGCTCCTCAGGGTGTTGTATGTTAGACTTAACTGGAAGGGAACACATGGCTGACCCCTGGGGTGGGCGCTCAGGTGATGTGATGAAAGCCTGGGAGATTCACCCTGTGGTAAAGATCTGGGGATTCGAAAAGGGATAAAGGCTGGTTTGTCATGTTGTTCTAATATATGTTATGAGTTCAGGGATGTCTCCAACCTTTGTCAGAAGCCATTGTAAGGACAAAGAACACTTACACAGTAGAGTGTTGAAAGACCTTCTTCGGAAATCCTGGAGCTTTTAATGTAGTACGTGAACAAGCCAGTAGCTGCAGGTTAGAGGAGAGATGGAGAGACCACAGCAAACTGTACAATTGTTGTGTCCTATGTTCTCTGCCTGATGCTGCCCTCCTGACCGGGGACCAGTGTGGACCACTCCCGCTCCCTTGGTCCCAATCAGAAATCTGATGCCCCCATATTCATCTGGAAGGAGGCTGCAGGGAGGAAGCCAGCATGAGGACTTGGTCCCTTCTCTGATGTGCCAAAATCTCCAAGGGAGGAAAAGATTTACTGGCTAGGCCTGATGCATTATCTGCTCTGGGACTTGGCAAATGTCACTGATTTCCTGCTTCGGCTGTCTTGGTAGCTGCTGATTCACCATGTCTTATCATCCCTGTCTCTCTACATATGTTTCGGGACATTGAAGGATTTCTGATTCTCAGCCTTTCAGGGGAGGTCCTGGGACTGTTCCTCCCTCAGACTTCATGCATATGTGCCCTTGGCAAACCATTAGGGACTGGGGAGCTACCAGGGAGCCTCCCAAGGGGCTCATTGTTCTGTTCCCTTCCTGGAGAATAAGTCAACGTGGTCCTGAGAATCAGGTAAGGTGGGACATTTTCTGCCCAGAAGGTGCTGAGGACAGGTTGCGTGAGTGCTTGGAGGTGCATGGTATTGCATCCCACAGCCACATCCTCTCTGGTCTTTCATCCAGTAGGATCCCATAAGGAGTCTCAGGCATCTCCCCCATTGATGTGGGAAGCCCTAGGGAAGTTGAATGTTTGTACTCACAATTCTCGCAATCGTTGAAATCATCGAGAATGATGGCACAGGAGTTTGGTTCTTCAATCTGTGAAGTCACCACTAGTTAGCTTTGCCGACAAAGCACCATAAGGCTATCCTACTTCACAACCCACCTCTTCTGTGTCTCCCTGTCCTCCTTCCCTTTTCTTTGTCCTATTTTCTTGACCTCCTTTTTGGCAGAAGTCATTTGTTTCTCTCCCCAGCATGAGGCATTGTCACTCCTGCTGTTGGGCTCTTTTGGGCCATAGGGGCTGCTGGTCCCCTAGTCTTGGGACTCCTGAGGGCCTGATGTCTCATTCCTGAGTTCCTCCTAGCATTAGGCCATTTCTGAGGGAAGGGCTCCTTCCTCTCCTCCCTCAGTGATATAGACCCTCCCCTTTCCCAGGACTTACATTCTCATTCATAATCACTGTCAACAGTTGAGCAATGATGTCATCCAAGGGCAGATACAAAGGGATAGGCAAAGACTCTGTGACCCTGGGAAAGATGCATGTGGAGGACTGTGTCATCCTTGTGTTTCTGGATTTGCCCAAATGTTGGAGAAAACCCACCCATTGATTAAACAGCTGCAATTACATCCTGCTGCTTAATCTGTGCACACACCTGAGCCCTTTTACTTCAGTTTCAGTCATTCAGGAAGATGCAAGGATGCCTGACAAAATGAACAAAGCATGTGACATCTGGCTCAGAAAAATACCACTTAGAGGAATTTATCCTTCAGATACCCATAGAAGTTGGTAGACGGACTTGTTTGTGACCTTATTTATTGTAGTTGGGAATAAAAGTTGATAATTGGAAAGAAGCAAGTATTCCTTGATATAGGACTAATTAAATAAATTTTAGTGCATCTTTGTAATACTAGGGAGTCATAAAAAATGAAGATGTTGTATATATAGTAATGAAACAGATTCCCAGCTATTTTTTTTTATATAAAACAATAAAATCCAGAAGTGTATAACATCTTCCCCTTTTGGTATGCATATATATATACATGTAAATTTACTTACATGTGCAAATAGCATCAATGAAAGCAAACAGAGGATCCACTGGTTGCTTCCAGGGAGGTTAATTAGCTGGCTGGTGCTCATGGGCGGGAAGGAGACTTTTCACTGTCTGCTATTTTGTATCTTTTGGATTTTGGACTTTGATTCAGGTGAATATATTGCTTATGCAAAAAATTGAATGAATTACTAAAAGTACAGTTAGCAGACAGAATGCAGGGTGAGAGAAGGCTGTTCTCAAACATAGTGGACAATTCCTCAGCAGAGACCCCTTCTGGGCCCTTGTTTAATGATTGTTCAAACCACTGCATTGGACAAGCTAATGTATAAGGGTAGTACCAGTGGGGACATTCTGGCACACAGGCCAGTTGATCCAGAAAATGAGAAAAAGGGTCTTACGTACGTCTGCACTATCTGAAGATCCACTTTTTTGGCCTTGATGGCTTTTTCCTGGACCAAGAGATTGACACATTGGGTGTTGTCTGTGGAAATGCCAATTTTCATGGACACATCCCCTTCCACTTGAAATCCCAGTATGCTTAGTACAGGTCCAATTATGCTGTGGAGAGCAAAATGCAGATAAATCCAGGCCCGGCTCCAAGGTGTTGCTTGGGCCAAGCCATAGACATTTTGGCTAAATGTAAATTAAATGCATTTAGCCTCATGTATTTGTCAAGGTTAGTCAAGGAGAGGGAACGTTTGGTACTTTGCAGTCGATGTACCCCAAGTCTGGCCATCGTCTATACACAGTGTACACAGCCTGGCGTGTGGGTAGGTTTGACAAAATTGCTCTTCTAACCAGTCTTTAGGAAGTCATCTGTTGTTGGTGGCATGAGGCCGATTTGTAACGAGATGTCCATTACAGGTTCACTTTTGTGCCAGCACTCTGGCTTTTTGTCATATGGGCAATAGCATAAGAAAAACCTGCCACTGGGCCAGAGCTGATCTTTTTAACGTGAGTCTTTCTGGTCAAGACAATGGCTCCTCTTGATACTGCTAACTCTAATGGGCACAGACATTGGCTCTGCAGGCAGACTGCCTGAATTTAAACTTTGTCATTTCCATATTTTAGCTCCATGACTTTGAGCAAGGTTTGTAACCACTTTTGCTAGTCTAAGCTGCTTTGCCAGTCTGGAAACAGGACTGCTTTTCTGGTGAGGTTGTGGAGAGGCTTTGGTAAGTTCATAGACAATTAAGTGCCTGGCAGGTGCTGGGCTAGTGAGAGGTATTAGTGCTGTGGATCTTAGTCCATAAAATTGTCTTCTCCCCAGTGGGGATGCCCTGTCCCTCTGATGCCCTCCTGTGTGCCCAGAGCCTATGCTGTTAGCATGTTCCTCCCTCATGTGTTGACACTCACTGAGGATGGACTGCTTTTAGACCTGTCTTTGTGCCCAGCACAGCCTCTGTCCCAGAGTGGTATTTCTTAACTACATATCAAGTGGATGGATGAATGCATGCATGCATGTTTAAATGTGTAGCTCCCTGAAGGCATTTTGATCATCTCTGTCTCTCCCAACTGACTAGGACAGTGTACAGAGTGGGCTGATTCTCCATGGTGAATACAGATTATTTGGATAGTACATTTCCTTTAAGGCCAGTGTAGATGTCACAATGAGATGTGTTCTCTTTGGTTTCTGTCCTCATTCCCATGTATGAACTTGCACAGATTACACATGAAAATTTTTGTTTACAATATTGGAGGACAGGCTCCCCTGGGTTGTGGGGAGCAGCAGCTGTGTCTGGTTCCCAGTTTGCTCCACCCTTACCCATGCTGCTGTATTGTGTTGTCTCTATCTGGCCCTTGGACACTGGAACTCACAACCCCAGTCTAGGGCGACTCAGTGGACTGTTGTGGAAACAGGCTCACCCTTTTCCTCCGATGAAGGCAGTAATTTTGGCGTCTACGTGGATCTCATTGCCTTCCATTGTCAACTTCATGCTCTCTACAGTCACTTTTTGAACCATTAATCTGCAAAGTGACAGCATCAAGAGTCAGTCCTGGTTCAGGGATCAGCCTGGACAGCAGGAGAAATACCTTTGAAGCAGCCAGTTAACCTACTAAGCACCTCCCATTCCCTTGACTCCTGAACCCCTTACCCACCCAGTTCTTCAAGCTCAAGAAATCTTGATCATATTTTCCCCTAAAAGGGCACAGTTTCAACATGGAGTGAGTATACTGCCTTGTGAAACTGTGGTTGTCTCATTCGGTAGGATTGTTGGAGGTTGAACTTGAGTGTCTCAGATCAACAGCTTTTCTGGTACCAGAAGCCTTAGCTAAGGTAAAGGAAGCACTTACCCCAGCAAAAGCTCTTCCAAATTAATATTTCCCAGCAGGGCCGTGAGTGCCTCATTTACATCTGGTGACAGGGCACTGTTCAGCACACTCTCAGTGGATTCTTTGAGCTCACCAATTTTGTTGGCCACATCATTCAGGGGTAGCTGGAAGTTGGAGAGACCAGTGCTATCAAGGAGTCCTTTTACAGGATTCTTGTGTGCACCAGTGGGTAGCAGGCTGCCCAGACCCTCTTGACCCAGAGGTAGCAGGTTACTGATGGCACCAGTGACTTCTGACAATGGGAGCTTCAGGGACTTGCTGCTGCCTCTCTTGCCTAAGATACTACCAAGGCCACCACTTCCAAGTATATCAAGGGATGATGTGATGTCTAACACAGACAGTAGGCCGGAGTCACCCACTGTGGATAACAGTGTCCCAAGCACACCAGCCATGTTAACCTTCTCACACTTCAGCATCATCTCAATCTGCGGGAGCAGAGTGGCATTCAGATCTGAAAAGAGTCAAGAGATACGTTCCTGTTGTAGGCTTCCCAGTCAGTTCAGCCAGTGGGCAGCCAGCACCTCTGAATTGTGGGGCCCACAGGAACTGTATGTTGTGCCTCCCAGAAATTTCAATTCTTGCTACTGCCCACCCCAAGGGCAGCGTGGTATCAGAGAAATAGACTTGTTTCCTTGTTAAGAATCTAACATGTATTAGCAACTACTTTGAGGCCAGCCTGGTGTTGAGTACTTTACATCTAAAGAGATTTGGGCATAGAGTGAAAGGACCTAGTTTGGTTTTTGAGCCCAGCAGCCTGGGGTACAGTCTCGGCTCTATTGTTTGGAGACCGAGTGGCCTGGGTCAGAATCTTTGCTGTCCAGCCCTAGTCTCTGCACCAGTACAGGGGTGAACGATAGAACCTGCTGCATGGGTTGCTGGGTGGAGGAAGAAAGAGATGTTGGCAAATTGTAAGTGCTGAGTAAAGCGGGAGGTGACTGGGAAAGTGGTGATGGAGCTGACAGATCTGGACTCTCTCCACCGATTGTGTGATTCTGTCTCTTCCCCTCTCCAGGCCTTATTTTCCCTTTGTGCCACTTTGACGAGCTGCCTCTGATAGGAAAGCTCCTCCATCAGCTTTCTTTCTCCTCCAACATTGCTCTCATCAGGGTGGAGGAGGTGCTAACCATGTGTTTCCCTCCCCCTGGGGGACAGCAGGGCAGGGAGAGCTGGAATCCAAGAAGACTGGGGGAAAGGGAAGGAGTGTCAACAGCTGCTTGGAGAGCCGTCAATCACCAGGGTCCTGTCTTATCATGCTGTTCTCTATGGCCTGAGTGAGGAACTTGGAGAAAAAGCTGTTAAATCTGGTTAGTGGTCAACCTCGCTCACCTCAGGGATGAAGTTAATTTGACCTAGGATCAAACATTTTTGGCCCGGTAGAGTAGCATTTGGAAGAAGTCCCCTAATACCAGCCCCTGCTGAGCCAGTGGGCCACGGCTTTTGGAGACTTCCTGCTGCTTCCCCTGCCCAGTGCTCTCAACAATGGAGAGGCTTTGCCTGTGTGGGGTGATGTGGACAAACCCCATCCCCAGGTTTATGCCCCAGGGAGTCTCTTGCTCACGTGCACCAGGAGACCCCCACAAGAGTGTTCAGAGCAGCATCGCTTGGAGTAGCACACAACTGGAAACAAATGGAATAGGTGCATACATTGTGGAGGATTCATCTAGTACAGCACAGTGTTGAAAGTGAATGGCAAGAATTTCTCATTGCAACATGGATGAATCACCTCCCACACATAAGTCTGAGGGTCAGAACAAGCAGGTTACCTATTCTGGAATCTTTATAACATGTAGTGTGATCTTTTGTATTGATAAGGAATATCCACATGCCATAAAATATAAGGAAATTGCTATGGAAAAATAAACAGGCTAGAGGCCTCCTTTGGGTGTGAGGGACAGAGAGTGAGGGGATGCAGTCTGGCAAGGGCCCTGGGGCCTCAAATCACTATGTGATGGATAGACAGCTGTCTTTTTTACCACTGTCTGAACTTCCTATTTGAAGTATTTCGTAACAAGGAAAGATGCTTGGGAGATCTGGGAACATGTTTCTCAAGAGGCAAAGCAGTCTACATTGGAGCTGTGGGGCTGGGCACTGATCACTTGGTAGGTGCCCAGGTCCCCTCTGTTGCCCTGTCCTGTTATCCTCCATGCCTACCTAGGCTGTGGCTTTAGATGGCTGTTAAGAGAACTATAAGGACTTAGTCCTGATAGCCTTTATTTGCCAATGAGTCCTTCCCTCTTTCTGTTCCCCGAATAGGAGTCACTCCTTTGCCAAGCCTTAACTTCCTGAGTTTCTCTGTTCTCAGCCTCTGTGGGATTTTTGGAGGGGCAGAGTTCCTCATCTCCTCATGGAGGAGCATGAGACTCAGGGAGGGAGTCAGAAAGCAAGTCTGGTTAAGGGGTTTGCTGGTGGAACCCGATTTCCCATTTTTTTTGGCTCCTGATAGACCAGGTTGAGGTTTTAAGCACCCCGGGAGTCTAGATGAGTACTGGGGTCCAGCAGCGAGAAGCCATGAGGTCTCCTGGCACAGTCTCCATGTGGTAAGAGTCACATAAAAGGCAGGTAACTAGACAGCTTGCTGAGTCCTAGAGTTCCCTTCTCCAGGGTTGCTCAGACCATTCCTAGCCTGTGTATGGACCGTGGACAAGCAGCCGCAGTGTCATCCTGGAGCTAATTAGAAAGCCAGGCTCTCAGGACACTGTGGTAGTGCTGGTCCAGAATATAAGGGAGTGGGCTCAGGCAGCTGTCCTGTTTACAAGTTCCTGAGATGATTCCAGTGCTTCCTCGTATCTTGGAACCACATGTTCAGAAGGCAGAACCAGCACTCTGGGTTAGACATGAGAAGTCTGCATGGGGAGTGGAAAAGGTGTGTTTGTGAAACAATTCCTACTTACAGTCTTTGAGCTTGCTGTTTGATATGAAGTACTTGGCCACGGGTTGGCACCTGCCTCCTGCAGCCCCAGATGTTTGTTTTCTGAGTGGAAGTTTTTCTGGGATTGGCAGACTTCTGGAGGACTGTTTCCTTGGCATACAAATGGAAAGATTATTGAGGATGGGCACAGGGAATGCTGGGACAGGAAGGTTTCCCAGCAATTGGCCTTGGTTCAGCAGGTCAAGTGCTCTTGCCTCGATGGCTAATGTGATGGCCATGGCCCAGAGAATCAGCATCTTCGTGGCTGATACCTGCAAAGGAGGGCTTCGTCAGACACCACATTCCCAGTGGGCCACAAGGCTCCTGAGTACATTTGTGTAGGATGCGTACATACAAGGTCCTGGCTCTTGTAGGAGGGCTCCTGCCGTTCACATTGTTGATATTCTAGTCTATATACTGCATTGATGAGGCAGTGTTTTAATACATGGCAGTCAGTGACTTGAGGAAGGGCCCCTTTTCTACTTCTTTTTCAAATTTGCATAAACATCCTCTATGGTCTGGTGGCAGCCTTTGAGTATAGGCCAAGCCCTGCCCAGTAGCCTGACCTCTTGGGTAACATTACCACCTTCCATCTTACTCATTTATATATCCTTGGAGTAATATGAGTCACCAACTGGGGAATTTGAGAGTTTTGAATCATCTAGCTGTAACGTGTGATTCCAGTGGTGATCATGGTTCCTCCCTCTTTATGGAGAGCTGGTAGGTAGCACTGCTCCTCAGTAGTGTAACTTACCATGTGCCAGGCACTATGTGGGGTGTAGATGGACACCAGCTGCTCTGAACTCTGAGCACAACCATGAGAGAGACCACCTGCATCCCTATTTATTGATTATGAAACCTGAGGCACAGAGTGGTCACTATAGTCACTAGCCCTCAGGTGATAGTTTTGCCTGGTCAGGACTAAACCACCTAATGAATCAGTCCCAGGATTGGCATCCTTCACCCCTTTGGTTATTGGACTGTCCTGGTGTAATGTGCTGAGTTCAGAGCCATCTCTATGTGGTGTGACCATCTCAGGCCTTCTCTGTCTCTGTGTTTTCAAAGCCCATTCCCACATTCCAGTAGAGCACTGGCATAGCCTGTTGGTGTGTGTTTGCCAGTCCACACCATGGTGTAGGTGGATGGCACAGGGCAGGATCCCTGGTTATGGTTTGATTGAGTCAATCCATTCATCCGGCTCCTCTGGTCCCTCCTCTTTGCAGGGCATTGCATGGTCCTACTGATCATGGGGCATGTGCATGTTAATCGTGTAAGTCTTGGCTTTACCTCTTTTTCTGGGACATGTCCATAAATATCTGCTCAATGAGCCCTAAATACGTATGTACTGGTCATTATGCTGAGTGCTTTATCTGTACCTCTTATATAATCCTCCCAGCAAATCTAGGTATGATTTCCAGCTGAGGATCCTGAACCTCAGCGAGGAGGCCAAGAGCTGGGTCCACATCCACTCAAGAAACCCCATCTGAGTCTGAATTGTGCTGGTGACTTTCAGAGATCACTTCCCATCTCCAACCCTCACATTCCTCTGTTACCATGATTCTCCAAGTTGCCTCTGTCTGGAGTGTCTCACTGTTTGCCTTAACTAGCTAAGTTTTGTAAAACTGGGTTGTGGATGGTGCTGTCGCCTTGCACAGGCAGTAACAAAAGCAAGCTATCTGCCTCTTGCCAACACCATAAAAAGAGCTGTTATGGCAGAAATATAGAGAAGGGCACAATCTGAAACCAATGACAATCCTTCACCTTGAATACATTAGCCTTTATGAAGAAAAACACATCACATTTTCATCAATTTTCTCATTTTACCCTCATCTGTGAGAAATTTGACCCACGTGTCTCACATGACATCTAAGCATGCTTTAAGGGAAACAAAAATCCTGCGTCTGTGATGTAGTTGATGGCAATATTGATAGACGTTGACTTGAGTGGAACCCTTTGGGAATCCCAGTGATAAATTTCCCATTCTCTTAAAAGCAATTGCATAAGAGACAATTCTTAACCACCTACCCTGTGTTAGGCAGGGTGCTATGTAGAGGAGGGACATTGCTAAAGTGATTCTAAACCCATAACCCTAGTTATCGGTCCTTAGATGAACTGTCCTATGCTTGTTCCCACCTCAGAGTTTCAACCTTCTCTCTTGCACATTCAATGCAGCAAGTTCTTACCTTGCCCAGTGTTGATGTGTCAAAGTTTTAAAAGCTGCCTCTCCTCCTGCTCTTGCCTCTGAACTGTTGATGACAAAGCTACATCCCATTTTTATAGACCGATGTCTCTCAGAAAAGTTTTCAGACAAGAAGGGAGGTGATCCAAGTGTGCTGATAAGGGGGGCGTGATACAGGCTGCCTTCCAAGATCAGCACCTGCTCCATGTTATGACACTTGTCAGTGTCTTCCTGTAAGATGTACAGAATACCTACAAGCTTCTTGGGAACGGGCAGGCAGGCCAGGTATCTGTCCCCTCCTTATTTTAAACCCACATAGGCCTGCTGCCTGGAGCCATAAGAAAGCTGGGTGAGTGGCAGAGAAGAGGAGTTTGCAGGGCTGATGAGTACCAATCCTGTGCAATCCACTCATGGTGCCTGTGCAGTGCCCTGGGCATAGATGGCACTCAACACTGAGTGAGCAACCCCTTCCTTCAGCACACAAGTGGCTGAGCAGGCCGAGCTTGTACATAAGAGTCAGGAAGTTCTGGGTTCAGATTCTGGTTGGGCCACTTATCGGCTGTGTGACGTTTGGCAGTCACTTAACCTCTCTGAGCTTTCATTGCCCTCATTCATTTATTTCTTCTACAGAAGTGCCAGGTGCTGTGGACACGGCAATTGGCAGGACCCAACTCAGTCTTTGGTTGCTGAGAGCTTCCACTTTTCTGAGCGGGACAGACATTAGTGAAGTGATTCAGTGTACATCATTATTTATGAGGGGCTAGTGAAGAAGGGTGTGTTCTGAGGGAGAGGAGCTCAGTGCTGTAAGAACTTAGGAGATCTAGGAGGGCTTCCCTTAGGAGGTGATGTGAGAGCTAATGCATGAAGGATGAGCAGGCATTATTTAGGTGATGTGTGATCGGCCTGCAGGAAAATATCCCAGGTAGAGCGAAAAGTATTCACAGGCCCAATGGTGGGTGGGCCTTCTTGAGTTTGGGGCATTCAACTCCCCTAGGAATAGGTTGCTGGAAAGATTAGAAGAAACAGATAAATAGCTTAGTGCAGAAGTTGATAGAAAGTAAATACCTAATAAAGAAGTCTGGGTAATGAATTCAGTTCAAGTCTGCCTGGAGTAACTAGATTAGGTTGTTCCTGTCTATGGGGTTTAATCAGCCCCCACAATACCTGAAATTTTCCTGCACTCATCTAGCACTAGCCACCTCTCCCATTCCCTGCACTGGGCAGTCCCTGTTCCCTGTGACATACTTGTCCCAGCTGCTGCTTCATGATAGAGGGCTCTGGGCCTGACTGGGCTGGGCAGGGACAGCACAGTGAGACTCTCCCAGAGATTCTCTGAGCATTTTAGCTTATTGAGGGCTCTGAAGCATCCCACAGTAAAGGACCTCTGTGATCTTGTTCATCTCTTTATTTCCACAAATACATATTGCACCAGGCACTATTTCTGGATGGCGGTAGAACAGTGCATACCACAGACATGGTTCCAGCGCCAGTGGAGCTGATGGTACAGCAGGAGAGACTGACACCCCCTGGCCCATCCCAGAGATGAACGAATGCTCATGGATCAGGCTCTGAGGGAAAGGAAGCTGGTTCTGGGAGCTGCACTGACTGGGCTGAGGTGGAGCATCCAGAAGGTTCTCTGGAGAGTTTTCATGGCAGCCATGAGCCAGGCCCTGCCCTTTATTCCCTTTATTTCTGAGTTCAGAAAATCCTAGATATCTCTATAGACATCATTATCACCTGGGTGGGGTTGTTAAAAAATTTAATTCTTGGATCCTCCCCTCCGCAACTCTTATATATATGGATTTAATAAGTAAGGGCTGAGGTTCAGGAATTTGTTTTAGAAGGCCTCTGTAGGTTGTCGTCTAGTCTACTGCACACTCTTATTTTGCAGGTGAATTCTAGAGAAGAGGTCACATGACCCAGGACACCATGGAGTCTGGAGTTAAAGTAGGATTTGAACTCAGGTCCTCTTACTGGATATAAAATGATGATGTTGATCCAAACATGGTACCACACATGTAGCTGCCCTGCTCTGAACACCATCGAGGTGAGACAGTATATATGAGCCTGTTTCTGTTACCTGTGAGCAGACACACCTGCAGTGATACCCTGTGGTAGAGTTAGGATTTTGTTTTCTGGGTGATTGGAGGGTGGAGGGTTTTAATATGCCAGTCACATAATTCGCTCAGCATCTTTTCCTTTGCCTAGTTGCCCCTGGAATGAGAGCTGAATGGGGTCAGTAGCTGCTGTGGTTCTCATTTGTATTCAAGAATTTGCAGTCTCTAGGCCAGGGTCCTTCATACCTGATATCTCATTTAATGAATCCCCAAATTCTAGAGCCTATCCTCTGGGCCCCAGGCTTTTCCTCTCTTTCAGGAGAAGGCCCAGTCATGTAGTAGGTTCCTACCCCTGGAAGATTTGTGATTTTGTCCTGTAGGTACTGTCATGCTGTCTAGTGTGGTAATCACAGCTTACAAAGCAAGAGTCTGGGAGAGGGAGCTGATTTTGACTGAGGGGGTGCTTTGTGCTTGCTTCAGCTACATGCAGGCTGGGCTTGGGCTGGGTTCCGGCCTCCAAGCAGGCTCAGCATGTCTGCTGCCTGGCCCAGCTGCAGGGCCCTCTCCAGCCTCACTGTGGTTCTCATACTTGAATCTCCACTCCAATTCCATATGCCAAAGGTCTCATTTTGGGCAGTGCAGAAATGTCAAATGGGTAGACCTCTGTATCAAATGACAGTTGACCTTTTCTTGGAGGGCAGAACTTAGAGTTTTATACATGATGATAAGTAGAAGACAAATCCCAACAGTCTTATTTTGGGGGTTCTTATTTTTCTTGGCCATTTGAGGGAAATTGAATCATTTTTTGGTGAAATTTGTGCCACCTGTCGTGGGTGTGGCCCTTGATTTTGGTGCCTACAATGGTTCTCTGGAATGAGAGAAAGAATGAGCCCAACTGCAGAGGTTGGGAAGGGGCACATCCGGGAGGCAGGCTCTGATGGCCTTTGTGGACTCCTGGTTCCTTTGTCTCTGTCTCTTTCAACCTTAGGAGGTGGGGTCAGCTACTGAATTCTGTTAATCTAGGATCTGCATCATAGAGGTGTTGTGCAGGGTGGCTTATCAGCTGGGGCACAAGGGCCTGCCTGTTCCAAAGCCCTAAGTGATCTGACCTGCTGACTTTTTGAAGGGAGGGCCCTTTCAAGGCTGGCCAAGGCTTGACTCTGCTTAGGCCCACAGGAGGCTGGGCCGGTGTCAGCCCTCAATGGTCCCTATCTGAAGATGTCGCAATAAGCCAGACCAAGTCAAGGGTGTCCTGTTTACAATGGTTTCTCTGTCTTCATTTTTGTCTCAGTTATTTTTTTCCTTCATGGCACTGGATTTAGTGTTTTCTAGCCCCAATTCTGCTGTGAATGAGGTAAACTCCCCTAGTTTTCTCTCCTGGCTCCTAGGAGCTGGGGTACTGGAGGAGGGATGAGGAGCAGAATGAAGGTAAGGTGGAGACTATATGCTTGGCAAACACTACCCTACATCCCTGATATGTTGTGGTTTCATTATTACTCATTTATAAACATTTCTAATTTCCCTTGTGCTTTCATTGTCCCTTGAGTTATTTAGAAGCTTGTTGTTTAATTTAGAATTATTGGTATGCTTTTTTTTTTTTTTTTTTTTTTTTTTGCTGGCTGCTCATATAGGGATTGAACCCTGGATGTTGGTGTTATCAACGCCATGCTCTAGCCAACTGAGCTCACTGGCCAGCCCCTCACATGCCATTTTTAATTGATTTTTTTGTTATTGAGTCTTAATTAGATACAATTGTGTTCAAGGAACATATTGTGTTTAATTTAATCTTTTTACATTTGTTGAGTGTTGTTTTATGTCACAGCATATGGTCTATCTTGACAAAGGTACTGTGAACTCTTTAACCTTTGTGGTGAGCCAAGATGATTTAAGCCAACTACTTGCTATGTTGCCCTCTAATCACGATTTAAACTTTGAACAGAATATGAAAAGAAACCGCTAATAGATCTGGAAGTAAACAGTCTTAGGTAGAAAGGGGAAGGAGGTAAAATTTTCCAGACATGAACGTCCTATTTGTTAGTTTTTAAATTTTCCATCTTTAACTCAATGGCAGCCCTGTGATAGAAATGTGCACGCACTGGACTGCAAAATCTCCTCCAGATCCCTCTTTGTTCTGGCTTGAGGACTGGATAAATGGGCTCTCTTTGAGCTGGAGAGTGTGGGGATAATTCACATTGAAGAAATTTTTTCTTCTATTTTTTTTTTTTTATCATTTGCCAAGTTGTATAGCAGTGTTTGGTTGAGAAAGAGGCTGCTGCTCCAAGAGAATCTTCTTTTTTCTTGCCAGAGGAACTTGCAAGCAAGGCCTTTTGGTATTTGAAGAGCTTTAGGGGTATCAGCATTATTTTTTCTCTCTGTCTTTTCTCTCTCTCTCTTTTTTCTTTGGCGGCTAGCTGGTACAGGGATCTGAGCCCTTGACATTGGAGTTACAACACTGAGCTCTCACCAGCTGAGCTACTGGCCAGCCCTCTGTCTTTTCTCTTGTTTTTCCATAGAACTGGGCTTCAGATGAATTGTGCTGAACTGCTGGGCAGCACAGGAGGTTAAAAAGTCTAAGAGAAACCCATCTTTTTGCCAGATGAACTGGGAAAAGAGGCTCCTGCGAGCTGGAGAATTTGAGAGAAATTTTAGAGGGTCAAATTGGAGAAGACGATACTATAATTTTTTTTTTTTGTCTTTTGTCTTTTTCCGTGTCCGGCAACGGATCACAACCCTCAGTGTTGCCCCCGTACCGGACCGGGGACCGACAACGGGATCGCAACCCTCGGTGCCGCTCCCGCACCTCGCTCTGCCAGTGAGCGGGAACCGGTCTGTATGTGGGATCTGAACCCTCGGGCGGGAGCGCCGCCGTGCTTCCCAAGCGGCGCACTATCCAGTGCGCCACCGGCCGGCCCGATACTATAATTTTTAGTATGAGCTGACAGCAGTGCTGAGCCCACCCCTGAGTTGTACATGAATGAGTCAGTTCCGAAGCAAATGATCAGAGGCTTTGATTACTGAGTTCTGATACATGTCAACATAACATTCTCAGACTAATCCATGGGTGGTACATACACAGGACAGACCCAAAGAAGCATAGCAAAGGCTTGAAAAGCCCAACTGATGTCCAAACAGATGTTTGTGGAAAAATGTGAGGAAGAATGTGCATTCTGAAGCTACCCTAGTTGATAGCCTCTCAAAACACACAAAAAAACAAAAAAAAATGAACATGACAGAGGATTTTTATCAGACCTAGAGACTACAAAACATAATATTCAAAATGCTAAAGATGAAATTTAGGATTACTTGGCATATAAAGAATCAGGATAATGGGACTAAGTCTCTAGATAAATGGCAAACAACAAATGTCAACCCCAGGAAGACACAAATGCTGGAATTATAAGACAAAGACTAAAGGATCTCTTATAGTCATGTTTCATGAGGTGAAGGTAACACTCTGGAAATGAATGGAAAGATAGAAGTTCTCAGCAGGGAAATAGAAAGTATAAAAAAGAACCAAATGGAAATTTTAGAACTGCAAGCACAATTCGTATACTAGCAAGATTCACTGGATAGGCTCCATAGAGATGTTTATGACAGAAGAAAGAGATGGTGAATTGAATATAATCATTGAAATTCAGTCTCAAGAACAGAGTGAATAATGATTGAAAAAAAAAATGAACAGTCTCTTGAGGCACTATGTCAAAAGGGTTAGCATATGATTAATTGGAGTTCCAGAAGGAGAGGGAAGGTAGAAGAGGTTAGGGAGGAGAAAAAAAAAAAAAAAGAATAAAGACACCAAATTTAGTGAAAGACATAAATGTAGAGGTTTAAGAATCTAACAAACCTCAAACAGGATAGTCTCAAGGAAAACGCCAAACATGTCTTAAACAAATTGCTGAAAATTAAAGATAAAGAAAAAAAAAATCTTTGAAGCAGCCATAGAAAAATAACACATTACTTAAAGTGAAAGAATGATTTGAATTACTCTAGATCTCCTATGAGAAACCATAGTAGAACAATATGTTTAAAGCACTGAAGGAAAAAAATGTAATGAAGAATTTGTTGCTAACAGACCTGCATTAAAAGGAATGCTAAAGGAAGGGGAATGGTACCAAAGGGAAACTTGAAATTTCAGGAATGGAGGAAGAGCAACAAAAATGGTTAGTATGGGAGTTAAATATAAAGACTAGACTAGGATCAGAGTGACTTTGGACTTCTTAACATCAACCCTGAAATTTAGAAGTCAGTGAAACAATAACTTAAAATTCTTCCTGAAAGTGATCTCCAAAGTAATATTCTACTTCCATTGAAATTGTTAAGGGCCTCAAAATTTACCTTCCATTCACCCTTGTCCTGGATGCAACTGCAGGACGTTCTTCGGTGACAAAGGTAGTAAACTGAGAGAACTAAGCCATGGTATACAAGAGTAGGCCATCTAACACATGGCAGTTAACAGAGATTTCAGAATGACAGGTGTGCACCAGATGTAGAAAACACCTGTGGCACATTAAACTATGTGCATGTATAAGAGTGATTAAGAAGAAAAATTCTAATGATAACATGCACAAGTGTGCGTGTGTGTGTGTGTGAGCATATTAGCTGTATTAGTATCAAACCAAGTATACTTTAGAAAAAGACATATCAGGGATCAAGAGGGACATTACGCTATAATAAAAGGGTCAATTCATCAAGAAGCCATAACAATCTTAAATGTATTTGCATCTCAGATTAGATCTTCAAAATACATGAAGAAAAAACTAACAAATGAAAGGAGAAATAGACAAATCAATTTTTCAGGTCAGCATCGCTCTGATACCAAAACCAGATAGACATTATGATATGAGGAAGCTATGGACCAATGTTTGCTTATGTATGTAGAAACAAATATCCCAACAACATGTTAGCTAATCAAATTCAGTAATATATAAAGGGATAGTACATTATGGGCAAATAAAGTTTGTCATGAGAACACAAAGTTAGTTGAGCATTTGAAAATAAATCAATGTAATTAATCAAGTCAGTAGACTAAAGAAGAAAAACCCATATGATCATCTCTATTCTTCATCTAAGTGCAGAAAAACTACCTGATAAAATCCAACATTCCCTTTTAATTAAAAACTCTTAGCTTACCAGGTACAGAAGGGAATGTTTTTAGCCTAACAAAGGTCATTTACTAAAATCTATAGTAACATCATACTTTACATTTTAAGAGTGAATGCTGTCTCCAAACTGGGGTCAAGACAAGGTGGTATGTTTTCACCATTCCTATTCAGTATCATACTGGAAGAAGTCCTAGCCAGTGCAAGAAGGCAAGAAAAAGGAATAAAAAGGCATACTAATTGGAAAGGAAGAAATAAAACTCTTTACTTTTTTTTTTTGTCCTTTTTGAGACCTGCCGCACTGCGCTCAGCCAGTGAGCGCTGTGATCGCACTGGTCATCCCTATATAGGATCCGAACCCGCGGCGGGAGCGCTGCTGCGCTCCCAGCGCCGCACTCTCCTGAGCGCGCCATGGGTTCAGCCCAAAATTCTTTATTTTTAACTTATATGGTTATCTGTGTGTTTAATCCTAAGTAATCTCCATAAATGCTCCTAAAAGTGAGTTTTTTAAGGTCACAGGACACAAGTTCAATAAACAAAAATCAATTTTACTTTTTTGTACTAGCAATGGAAAATTGGATATTGAAATAAAAAGTACCTTTTATAATAGTACAAAAAATGAACTACTTAGATATAAATCTCAAAATCTGTGCATGATCTGTATGTCAAAAACTATAAAGAATTGATAAATCAAAGAAGACCTAAAAAATGGAGAGACACAACAGTGTGCATGGGTTAGAAGATTTATGTTAAAATGTTCGTTCTTTCTAAATTTATATATAGATGAAAGGAAATCTCAAGAAAAATCTCAGCAGACCTTTTTCTTATAAATTGATGAACTAGTTCTGTCACTAATATTAAAGACAGGATGGCTGGTTAGCTCAGGTGATTAGAGTGTGGTGTTATAACACCAAAGCCAAGGTACTGGCTAGCTACCAAAAAAAAGAAAAAAAAAAAAAAAGAGGGAAAGGAACTAGAATAACCAAACTAGTTATGAAAAAAAAAAAAAAAAGAACAAAGTTGGGGCCCTCACATTACCTTAATTCAAGTCTTTCTGTAAAGCTACCATAATGAAAACAGTATATAGTATTGGTGTCACCATAAGCAAATAGAATGAAAGAACAGAAAAGAGTCCTAAGATAGATGCAACAATAATGGTCAATAAATACTTGACAAAGATGAAAAGACAGTTCAATGGAGAGAAAAAAATGTTTGGAACAAATGGTGCTGAGAAAATTGGACATTCATATGCAAAAAAATGAACCTCAACTTACATCTCACATTTCATACAAAAATTAACTCAAAATGGATCACAGACATAAATGTCAAACATAAAACTGTGAAACTTACTGAAGATTATGTAGGAGAAAATGCTTGTGACTTTGCATTAGGCAAGTAGTTCTTAGGCAAATGGCACCAAGAGAGACAAAAATAAGTTGAACCTCATCAAAATCAAAACTTTGTTCAGATCCACATACAAACAGCCACAAATAAATAAATAAATAAATAATAGAAAATTTGTTCTGCAAAAGAATGATAAAATAAGCCACCAATTAGAAGAGAATATTTGCAAGTCTCAAATCTGAAATAGGACTTCTATTAAGAATATATAAAAGACTCTCAATATTCAACAATAAGGAAAAGCCCAATAAAAAATGGACAAATGTTTTCAACAGACATATCACCAAAGAAGATATATGGATGGCATATAAGCACCTGAAAAGATGCTCAACCTTAATAATTATTAGGGAAATGCAAATTAAACTCATAATGAAATATCAGTACATACTTATTGGAATGGCTAAGTAAAAAGTACTGACAATACTGAGTACTGGTGAGGAAGCAGATCATCTGGAGTTCTCATAAGGTGCTGGTTAGAGTGCAAAATGGCATAGCCATTTGGAAATAGTTTGAAAGTTTAAAAAATATAGTTAACATGCACTTATCATATGACCAGCAACCTCATTTTTAGATATTTACCCAGGATGAATGGAAACTTACATTGACACAAAAATTTGTTCAATTTCTTTAACAACCATTGTCATAATTGCCAAAAACTGTAAACAAAACAAATATCCTTCAGGTGGTGAAGGGACAGACAAACAGTGGTACATTTATACAAGGGATTACTATTCAGCAATAAAGTGGAATGAAGTGTTGATACAAACTAAAACATGAATGAATCTCAAATACATTATGTCAAGAAAGAAGCTAAACTCAAAGGACTACATTCTGTATGCTTCCTTTTATGTGACATTCTGGAAAAGGTTAGACTATTAGGATGGAAAACAGATTGGTGGTGGACAGTGTTTCCAGAGTTTCCAAGGCAAAGGGGTTGACAAAGAAGAGTCAGTAGGAAGGAATTTTTGGGGCTGATGGAACTATGAGGGGTCTTCAGAAAGTTCATGGAAAAATTTGTATTATCTCTTAATTCCATTTTTCCACAAACTTTTTGAATACAATACCTCATATTGTATATCTTTGTTGTGCATATGGTCACACAACTGTGTTTGTCAAAGCTTATGGAACTCTACACCAAAAAGAGTATATTTTACTGTATTTAAATAAAAACTTTTATTATTTTAATAATTTAAATGAAAATAAAGTTAATAAAAACGTGAGTATTCTGCAGTTGTTGGTTATTGTGTTTCATGAATTTGGAAGTTGATAGAGTTTTTCAAGCTTTTACATGTTCACTGATTGTTTTTGTCTCGTTCTCTTAGCTGCTGAGATTAGACTCAAACTAATATATTGTGGAATTTCCTATTCTTTGCTTTAAATCTGTCAATTTTTCTTTTATGTATTTTAAGGCCCTGTCAACAGGCACATGCATATTTAAAATTGTTTTTTCTTCCTGATGAATTACTTGGATGGTAAATTGGTTAATTTCAGTCAATTTTATCTCTCAGCAGAGTAGCAGCAGCTACCCATTTCCCAACCTTCAGCCATTGTGGCAGGCCACTGTGCACGTGCTCCTAGAGAAGGCAGAAAACAGGTTGTGGGAGGCAGGGTAGGAAAAAAGGAACCTGTCCCCCAAAGATTGGAGATCTGTTCTCTGATGACTCTTTGCTGCTTCTGATCACAGAGGTGCAGACAAATAGGCGGGTGGCCATTGTTTTACCTCCCCTGAGGAGTGCAAGCCCCTCCTTCTACAACTGAAGTGATTTCTAAGGAATTTAAAGGGCTGTCATTTCCCCCTCTTCCCTTCATTTTTCCTTTTCTCATTTTGGGAGCCAGATAGTATATTCAAGACAAACTGCATACTTGGGGGAAATTAGAAAGTGACCGCTCATGCCCAGGGATAGGCTCAGAAAAGATCTTAGAAGACTGAATTTATATCTCAGGCTGATCCTTGGGACAGAGACAGCACATAACCAAAAAAGCAAAAGCATAAACAAAACAATACCAAAAAACAGCAAACCCTGGTGAAGGGGAGAATCTGATTTCCAGAGTTACATTATCAGCTTCAAACATCCAGTTTTTTTTTTTTTGTTTGTTTGTTTTAAAGATGACTGGTAAGGGGATCCTAACCCTTGGCTTGGTGTTGTCAGCACCATGCTCAGCCAGTGAGCCAACCAGCCATCCCTATATAGGATCCGAACCTATGGCCTTGGTGTTATCAGCACTGCACTCTCCCTAGTGAGCCATGGGCTGGCCCTCAAATGTCCAGTTCTCAAGAGGAAAATCACAAGGCATTCCAAGAAATAGGAATGTATGGCCAATTCAAAGGAAAAAAATAATCAACAGAAACTATCCCTGAAAAAGACCTCATGACAGATATACTAGACAGACTTTAAAATGTCTTTAAGATGCCCAAAGAACTAAAGGAAAATGTGCATAAAGTCAAGAAAATGATATCTGAACCAAATGGAAATATCAGTAAAGAGTTAGAAAACAAGAAACCCAGAAGAAATTCTGGTGTTGAAAAGTACAATAACTGAAATGAAAAATTCAATAGAGGGATTTGAAAGCAGATTTGAGTAGGTAAAAGAAAGAATCAGTGATTCTGATTCTGAAGGTAGGACAATGGAAAATTTTGAGGCCACAGAACAGAAAGATTTATTTGTCAAGTAAATATTTTAAAATTTAAAAAAGTGAACAAAAAAGTAAAAGCAGTAAGAGAGAAGCAACTTTTCACATACAAGGGATCTTCAATAAGATTATGAGCAGATTTCTCATGAGAAACTTTGTAGACCAGAAGGCAGTTGGCTGATATATTAAAAGTGCTAACAGAAAAAACCCCAACTGTCTAGCAGAAAATACGATATCTGGCAAAACCGTCCTTCAAAAGTGAGGGGGAAATCAAGATATCTCCAGATAAACAAAAGGAGATTGTTACCACTAGACCTGCCCTGTGAGAAATGCTGAAGGGACTTCTGTAGGTTGAAACGAAAGATCACTAGACAGTAACTCAAAGCTATATGAAGAAATAAAAATCTCAGTAAAGGTAAATACATGGGCAATTATAAAAGCTCGTACTATCATAACAATGGTTTGTAACTCCACTTTTTGTTTTGTACATGACTTAAGGGTTTAGTATACAGGGTACTTCAAAAAGTTCATGAAAAAAAGTGGAATTAAAACATAATATGAAACTTTCTGGCCCATCAGCTTTCACGTGCCACCTTTCCCTCTCTCTTCCTCATGCTGCCTGTGGAGCTGGTAGCCATCTCCTACTCAGCATCATGGCCACCCTCAATCCCTCATGAAGCCCAAGATCATCAAAAAGAGGACCAAGAAGTTCATCCAGCACCAGTCAGACCGAAATGTCAAAATTAAGTGTAACTGGTGGAAACCCAGAGGTATTGACAACAAGGTGTGGAGAAGATTTAAGGGCCAGATCTTGATGCCGAACATTGGTTATGGAGCAACAAGAAAACAAAGCACATGCTGCCTAGTGGCTTCCAGAAGTTCCTGATTCACAACATCAAGGAGCTGGAAGTGCTGCTAATGTGCAACAAATCTTAATGTGCAGAGATTGCTCACAGTGTTTCCTTCAAGAACTGCAAAGCCATCTTAGAAAGAGCAGCCCAGCTGGCCATCATAGTCACCAATCCCAATACCAGGCTACACAGTGAAGAAAATGAATAGACAGCTCATGTCCACATTTTATTTGTGTTTAAATAAAACCATAAAAACTGCAAAAAAAAAAAAAAAAAGAAAAAATCCGAATAGTATTCAATTGTGTACATTTACCACATTTTCTTTATCCATTCATCTGTTGATTGACATTTAGGATGATTTCTTCTCTTGGCTGTTGTAAATAGTGCTGCAAATACCATAGGAGTGCAGATGTCTCTTCGACACACTAATTTCAATTTCCTTGGAAATAAACTCAGTAGTGGAGTTGCTGGATCACATGATAGTTTAAAAAAAAAATTTGAGGAACATTCTTACTGTTTTCCATGTGGCTGTACTAATTTATATTTCTAACAACAGTGTGTAAGAGTTCCTCTTTCTTTGAATCCTCACCAGCATTTGTTATTTTATATCTTTTTGGTAAAGCTATTTTAACTGGGGTGAGGTGATATCTCATGTGGTTTTGATTTGCATTTCCCTGATGATTAGTGATGTTAAGCATTTTTCTTATAAATATGTAACAGATGGGTCTGGGTAATGAATTCAGTTCAAGTCTGCCTGTAACTAGATTAGGTAGTCCCTGTCTGTGGGGTTTAATCAGCCCTCACAATACCTGACATTCTCCTGCATTCATCTAGTACTACTGCCTCTCTCATTCCCTGCTCTGGGCAGTCCCTGTTCCCTGTGACATACTTGTCCCAGCTGCTGCTTCATGATAGAGGATTCTAGGCCTGACTGGGTTGGACAGGGGCAGCACAGTGAGACTCTCCCAGAGATTCTCTGAGTGTTTTAGCTTATTGAGGGCTCTGAAGAGTCCCACAGTAAAGGATCTTTGTGATCTTGTTCATTCCTTTATTTCCACAAATATGCATTGTGCTGGGCACTGTTTCTGGACGGTGGTAGAACAGTGCATGCCACGGACATGGTTCTAGTGCCAATGGAGCTGGTGGTCCAGTAGGAAAGACTGACACCCCCTGGCCCATCCCAGAGATGAACGAATGCTCATGGATCAGGCTCTGAGGGAAAGGAAGCTGGTTCTGGGAGCTGCACTGGCTGGGCTGAGGTGGAGCATCTGGAAGGTTCTCTGGATAGTCTTCATGGCAGCCATGGGCCTGGCCCTGCCCTTTATTCCCAGCATTTCTTTTTTTTTTTTGGCTTTTGTCTTTTTCCGTGTCCGGCAACGGATCGCAACCCTCAGTGTTGCCCCTGTACCGGACCGGGGACCAGCAACGGGATTGCAACCCTCAGTGTTGCCCCTGTACCGGACCGGGGACCAGCAACGGGATTGCAACCCTCAGTGTTGCCCCTGTACCGGACCGGGGACCAGCAACGGGATTGCAACCCTCAGTGTTGCCCCTGTACCGGACCGGGGACCAGCAACGGGATTGCAACCCTCAGGGTTGCTCCCGCGCCTCGCTCAGCCAGTGAGCGGGAACCGGTCTGTATGTGGGATCCGACCCCTCGGGCGGGAGCGCCGCCGCGCTTCCCAAGCGGCGCACTATCCAGTGCGCCACCGGGCCGGCCCCCAGCATTTCTGAGTTCAGAAAAACCTAGACATCTCTATAGATATCATTATCACCTGAGTAGGGTTGTTAAAATTTTTAATTCTTGGATCCTCCTCTCCCCAACTCTTACATATGGATTTAATAAGTAAGGGCTGAGGTTCAGGGATTTGTTTTATTTTATTTATTTATTTTAAAAGATGACCGGTAAGGGGATCTTAACCCTTGACTTGGTGTTGTCAGCACCACACTCTCCCAAGTGGGCCATGGGCCAGTCCTAGGAATTTGTTTTAGAAGGCCTCTGCAGGTGGTCATCTAGTCCATTGCACACTCTCATTTTGCAGGTGAGTTCTAGAGAAGAGGTCACATGACCCAGGACACCATGGAGTCTGGAGTCAAAGTAGGATTTGAACTCAGGTCCTCTTACTGGGTATAAAATGATGATGTTGATCCAAACATGGTACCACACATGCAGCTGCCCTGCTCTGAACACCATCGAGGTGAGACAGTATATATGAGCCTGTTTCTGTTACCTGTGAGCAGACACACCTGCAGTGATACCCTGTGGTAGAGTTAGGATTTTGTTTTCTGGGTGATTGGAGGGTGGAGGGTTTTAATATGCCAGTCACATAATTCGCTCAGCATCTTTTCCTTTGCCTAGTTGCCCCTGGAATGAGAGCTGAATGGGGTCAGTAGCTGCTGTGGTTCTCATTTGTATTCAAGAATTTGCAGTCTCTAGGCCAGGGTCCTTCATACCTGATATCTCATTTAATGAATCCCCAAATTCTAGAGCCTATCCTCTGGGCCCCAGGCTTTTCCTCTCTTTCAGGAGAAGGCCCAGTCATGTAGTAGGTTCCTACCCCTGGAAGATTTGTGATTTTGTCCTGTAGGTACTGTCATGCTGTCTAGTGTGGTAATCACAGCTTACAAAGCAAGAGTCTGGGAGAGGGAGCTGATTTTGACTGAGGGGGTACTTTGTGCCTGCTTCAGCTACATGCAGGCTGGGCTTGGGCTGGGTTCTGGCCTCCAAGCAGGCTCAGCATGTCTGCTGCCTGGCCCAGCTGCAGGGCCCTCTCCAACCCCACTGCAGTTCTCATACTTGAACCTCTGTTCCAGTTCCATTTGCCAAAGATCCCATTTTGGGCAGTGCCGAAATGTCAAATGGGTAGACTTGTGCATCAAATGACAGTTGACCTTTTCTCGGAGGGCAGAACTTAAAGTTTTATACATGATAAGTAGAAGACAAAATCCAACTGTCTTATTTTTCTTGGCCATTTGAGGGAAATTGAATCATCTTTTAGGGTGAAGTTTGTGCCACCTATGGTGGATGTTGCCCTTGATTTTGGCACCTACAGTGGTTCTCTGGAATGAGAGAAAGAATGAGCCCAACTGTAGAGGTCGGGAAGGGGTGCATCCGGGAGGCAGGCTGTTGGCCTTTGGGGCCTCCTGGTTCTTTATCTCTTCTTTCTCTCAACCTTAGGAGGTGGGATAGCCATTGAATTCTGCTAATCCAGGATTCCCATGGTAGAATATGTCGTACAGGGTGGCTTATCTGGCTGGGCACAAGGGCCTACTTGTTTTAAAGCCCTAAGTGATTTTACCTGCGGACTCTTTGAAGGGAGGTCTCTTTGAAGGCTGGCCAGGGTGTGGCTGGATCACAGTTTCCAGTGATAAGGCAGATGAATGGCTTCTGTGTGAAGAGTTCACAATAGCCAAGGTCGGGCCCGGAGTGTCCTGTTGACAGAGACATTAGGATTGTCACCTTTCGTAAGTATGTTTAGTCACACACACACACACACACACACACACACACACACACACACACACACGTGTACGTTATACTTTATTTTTTTTATATGCTTGTTTATGTTGATCTACTGCCCTGGAACTTAGAGGTCATGTCCAGTGTTCCTACTTCAGTCTTAGTGTAATCAGTGTTAGATCTCTGGTAGAAACAGAAGTTCACAGGGGCATCCTGTAGAAACTCTGTGTTTCTGAGCCCTCTGGTGTTGCATGTAAAATATGGTGTTAATATTCACTTCTCAGAGACACACTTTTCATGAGAGTCTCAATGAGACGTGTGATTTACAAAAAGTGAAGAACCAGTGGTTTAGGAGGAGGTAGTCTTGTTCACAGGCCTTGGGGCCAGACAGATCTGGGTGTGAATCCTGGTTCAGTTGCCTGCTGACCATGTAGTACATTGTCCAACTTTTCTGTGCCTTTGTTTTCTCATCCGTAAAGTGGGGATGATATCATCTTTATCCTTCCATGAGGGTTAAGCGAAATGAAATATGTCAAGCAATTAGCATCATGCCTAGTATCAGTGAGTATTCCATAATTGTCATCGTCATCATCATTATTGTCGTCATTATCATTATTCACTATTGCATCAGCTAGTCTCAGGTTTTTTTCTCCATTTTCTCAGATTTTATACCGTTTTCCTATCAATACAATATATCTAGATTTTGGCAACTATTTACACCTTGTTTGCAACTATAAAATAGGGATTTTTTTTTGTTATGTTTCTTTTTTAAAAAAGGATACTTTACAATGCTTTTACTAAAATAAAGGCATGAAGGCAGGCTTAGAGACATTTTTAACCTCACTCTGAAGCTTTCATTTTCAGTGGAAGAGTAGAGTTTTCTTGACACATTCTACCAAAACTATGCATGTGAACAAACCTTGTCATAAATGCAAAAGAGGCTTCAAAAGGCTATTTCCTTTAAGATATGTTTGCAGATGTCTCTGTTTTCAGGTTTCATTTCCATTCAATTATCCCAAAGATGTCAATGTCCAGTGTTAGGCCTGGGGTTTCTCTGCCTGAATAAAAGTTGAATTAGTCAGTGCCAAGAGGAGCTTTTCATTTATTCCCAGAGCTGCAAACGGCTGGTGGGCATTTTGCTTTCTCTGTTCTCCCTCTGAGCGCCTCCTGCCTCTTTTCCCTCCACTGGGTTCACATTGCTGCCAGTGGCCATCTTCTCCCAGAAGTGCAGCAGGTTGGCTCCATATAGCTGCAGGTGTCACTGTGGTGGCATTTGCCTTTGTACTCAGTCAGCCTGGGTTTCACATAGCGGAGAACTAATGATGCACGAGATGGAGAGAGGAGATGTGTCATGGGAATCTTGCTGAAACTTGGGTCAGAAGGCTGCAGCCACAACACCAACCCCCCACCACTGAGCACTTGGAAAAGTCTTTTCACCCTCACAACAACCCACCATCATCATCATCAGCAGCAGCAGCACCAGCAGCGTCACCATCATCCCTATTTAGAGATGAAGAAACTCCAGCTCAGAGTGGTTTAGTTACTCCTCTACAGAAGTGGCAGGGCTGGGATTCAAGCCCATGTGTGCCTGAAAACAGAGCCTTGACCTAGGATATGCCTCTTGTCTTCTTATTCCACTAGCCCATGAGATCCTTGTGGGCTGGGGCATATCTCATTCATCTTGTACCCAGTCTCCACCTAGTGTGCAGTAAATGTTGAATGAATAAATTAATGGCCCAACTTCTCTGAGCCTCAGTTTCTCTGTCTGTCATATAGGCTCACAATTCCCTGCCTGCCTTCTCTTTCATGGGAATCAGAAAAGACAGTGGCTCTGAGTGTGCGAAGTGACAGCCTACGTGAGTCAGGGAGTTCCTTCCACATTCAGCTCTCCTTTTTACTGTCTCCACTCCTCTCCAGAACAGCACTGGGTGGGGATATGGGCTCCTCGGGGTGGTCAGTTTGGACAGCTCAGGAATGAATCTCTTGACTTCTCATGACAAAACAGACACCGTGTTTTCCCCCAAAGCTCTGAGAATCTGTAGCTTTGTAGTTCTGGCTCAAACTCTTTAAAAAAAAAATGTGTGACAAAATTCAGATCACATCACTCTCCTGCTTAAAAGCATGGCTCACCATTGCACGCAGAATAGCACTCATATTTTTGGCCTGGCCTGTGAGGCCCTGTGCAGTTTCATCCCTGCCTGCCTCTCTAACCTTATTCCCCACCACTTCTTGATAATCTCTTTAGTTGCACTGGCTTTCTTTTAGTTTCTCAGGTATACCTAGCTTGCTCCTGCCCCAGGACCTTTGCACATTCTTTTCCTACTGCCTGAAACCCTTTCCTCCATGTTTTGCCTGACTCACTCATCCTGCAGGTCTCAGTGCAATTATCTTCTCCACTGAGAGGCCTTCCCTGGCCACCTCATCTAAATCAGGCTTCCCCTACCATTATTCCCTCTCCTGGTACCCTGTAGTTATCCTTCTTGGTCCCCATTGGAATTTGTAGTCCTGTGTCTTTTTGTTGGCTAAGTTGTTTAATGTCATCTCCCTCAAAAACTACATGAGGACAGAAACGATTCTTGCTTTGTTTTGCTCATGTGGCACAGAGCAGTTGCTTGACATGTATTTATCGAATAAATGAGAATATTTTCCCCCTTAATGATAAAAGATACCATGTTCACTGTAAAAATTTTGGAAAAAATATTAAGAAGAAAATAAAAATTATATGAAATTCTACCTCTCAAGCCATCTGATAATCACAGCCTACAATTTGAATTTAGCTTAGATGCATGTAATCAAATCTGGGATCATATTCTAAATAGGTTTGTATCCTGATATTCTTGTGAGCATTTTCTTATGATACCAAATGCTCTTTAAAAGCATTATTTTAATGGCTGTACAATATATTTTATTAAGAATTTATAACAAAAAAAATCCCATACTGTTACAAACTTTCACCATAAAACCAATGCTGTGGCAACCAGTTCTACCCTTAAATCTTTGCCTCCATCTCCAATTATTTCTTTAGGAAATTCCCAGAAGTGAGAATTTATCATATGTATTTCAGATAATATGAATGTTTTCAAGATTCCTGATCCATCTGTGATTTGGCTTACTCAAGCACTTGGATTTCTTGTGGGGCAAGGTGAGTGTCAATTAGTGAAATATCTGAATTATAAATTTACTTTGGAAAGAAAAACAGTTTGATTCCATGTAATATTTCAAACTAGATTTTGTTTGTTTTAAGGTGTCCCTTAGAAAAGCTCTTCATTCTGGGCTGGCCCGGTGGCGCACTGCTACAGTGCACCGCTTGGGAGTGCGGTGGCGCTCCCGCCAAGGGTTCGGATCCCACATACAGACCGGTTCCCGCTCACTGGCTGAGCGAGGTGTGGGTGCAACACTGATGGTTGTGATCCCATTGCTGGTCCCGGTCCAGTACGGGCGCGACACTGAGGGTTGTGATCCGTTGCCGGTCACGAAAAAAGACAAAAAGGAAAAAAAAAAAAAGAAAAGCTCTTCATTCTGATAAACAGATAGGAATTATTTCTCTTTGGAATACATTTTTATGCCAATGGGGAATCTGAAACCCTTGGCCGCTGCTTCTCCTCTTGGTGCCAGTGATGGTGTCTCAGATGTGAATGGGGCCTGAATTAGTAGAGATGAGTTAATTGATCCATCACTCATCTATCCATCCACCCATCCATCTGTCCATCCATGCACTCCTCAGGTATTTATTGAGCACCTACTATGTACCAGGCACCAGGAATATAGTCATGGTTTCTCCCCTCATGACTTCCAGTTAGAGAGACAGACACAGAACAAGTCAACAGACCATTCTGTAAAATAATGACAAGTTGTGTTAAGTGTTTTGAAAGATACAAAGGGTTGAGATGGGGATTGTGGAGCGCTTCTCAGAGGAGGGGATTTCTCAGTTGACTTAATGGATGAGAAGGAACTACCCACACAGAGTGGGGAGAAGAGAGAGAGGGAAAAGTCTGTGCAAGACTATGGTGGGGACGATCTTGGTGTGTTTGAGCAACTCGCAGGCCAGTGTGGCTGAGCAGGTGATGTGAGGGGGAGAGGAAAGATAAGACGAAGGGCAGGGCTGGGGCCAGGTGAGGCAGAACCTTGTGGGCTGTGGTGAAGACTGGATTTTCTTCTGAGTTGGATAGGAAGCCACTGGAGGGTTCTAACCAGGAAGTAGCGTGATTTGGTTTATGTTTTGAAAGGTCACTCTGGCTGCTACTGGAGGGCAGGGTAGAAGCAGAGAGACTAGGGAGAAGGTGGTTGGAATAATCCAGGTGAGAGATGGTGAAGGCCTTGTCCAGTGTGGTATTGCTGGCGGATTTGAGAGGGACTTAGAAAGTAGGACAATGGGAACGGCTGTTGAACTAGGTGTGGAGGAATCGGAGACTGTCCATGTTTTTGGCCTGAGCCACTCCTGGGAGATAGTGGTGCCTTGTTCTGGGTAGGGAGGAGTGAGAAAGAGCCTTCTATGTTCTCCTTTTGAGGCTCCTTTCTTCCAAGGAATTTTCTTTCTCTTTTTTTTTTTAAAGATGACCGGTAAGGGGATCTTAACCCTTGACTTGGTGTTGTCAGCACCACGCTCACCCAGTGAGCTAACCGGCCATCCCTATATGAAATTCGAACCCGTGGCCTTGGTATTATCAGCACCACACTCTCCTGAGTGAGCCACGGGCTGGCCCCTTTCCAAGGAATTTTCTGCTCCTTGGTTCTTGATGGCTCATGCACTGGGCCTCGCTCCTGGGAACTCAATGCCTTAACTCCGTGGAGCATACAGGTTGCTCAGAGGGGCCCACCTTGGGGGTTAGGAAGTGGCACTTGATGGGGCAGAGCTCCAGCCCCCAGCCTCATTCTAACCAGCCCAGCTCCTTTGTCCTCTGTTTTATGTATCAGGTTTCTTTGTAAGGATTCATTTGAGGAAATATATCATTAGCCTTGAGAAACTTGAAAACTATTTCTTAAAATGTGCATTTCTTTAAGAAGACCTTCAGAAGTGATGTCAATAGGGAAGACTCTAGACCAGCAGAGCAGCTGAGTGGGAGAGGTGTTTTGGGGCAGGGGCGAAGTGGCTGCCTGCTCCCCAGCTGAGGAGAGGCCTGGGGATGGGGAGTGTGGTCAGGGAGAGGCCATGTGGGGTGGAGCAGGGAGGAGAATGGTCTTTGGATTCAGGTCAACCTGCATCCCGACTTCCAGCATCAGAAGCTGCGTGGGCTTCCTTACCTGGCACACAGGGATAATCACACTCCCCACCTGGCACCACCCAGTGTTCTCTGAAGATCTAATGGGAAAACAATGTGTGTGCCTGCAAACTGTGAAGTGAGATACAACTGTTAACGTCATGAGAGGCTTCCCTGGCTGGTGGGAGAGGTTCACTCATGCCTGGGAAAGGCCACCCATGCTCAGGAGGAGGCCAAGGCTTGCCTGACTTCCTTCAAGCTCCTGATAAAGTCTCCATTTCCATTCCACCATTTTGTACTCAGTATTGCCTGGCGTTGGGCACTGTGCTCACACATGGGTGGGAAGATTCTGGACTTGGAGTAAGGGTTTAACTTTCCTTTGGGAGAGTGTCTCCCAGCCTCCACCCTACATGAGGTATGTCTTATATACTGTATACATTAAGGGCTGGGAGACTGCAAGATCAAGTGCAGGGAGGTCCTGCCGTCAGGCTTAAGACCTCCCTGAGGGCTGCTTGGGGACTTTTCTTCCCTTCAAGGTTGGGCTTGTGGTTCATATTCATAAAACAGAGCAGGGATTCGAGTAGAGAACCCATGGCATGGTTGGCTCTGGACCCAACCTCCTACTGCAGTACAGGGACCCTGCACCAGACCCATGAAAATCCTTGAGGGCCCCTCTGTGGTTTGGGCTGCATGGTGGAGAAGGACCTCCCTCAGACTCCTCCAGTTTTTCAGAGGCAGGCTGAATGCTTGCTCATTTCCAAGACATCCTGCTGGTGGGGATTTTATCATAATCAGCCCCAAGTTTCTCCTCACCTGCCTTTTCCCAGGGCCTGTCCTAACTACTGTGGGCTGCAACAAGTGCCCAGGTGGGGGCCTCTATGTTTTGCCGCCTCTCTGCCTGGTACACACTTCTGGCACACATGCTGCTGCACACATTTCTGCCTGCAAGGCTGCCTGGTGCTCGACCTTTCTCTGTTTGCTGCCCTGTCCTGCTAGGGCCATGTGGGCTAGGGAAGCTGGGGGATGGGGTGTATCCAGACCTTCCCCCGTGGTGGCACTGCTCTCAGACACGTGCAAATCACTCTGCTGCCCACTACACCTCTCGGGGAGCTCTGAAGTATGGCTATCTCATAATCACCTAGATCTAGCTCCTAGGCTGGGGGGCCGGCAGCTTCCCTCAGCCCCTTTCCTCTGCACTCAGGGCCTCCCAAACATCTCTGGGCTCCTGTGGTTCCCTCTTTCTTAGAGACCCTGAACTTCCCCTCTTTCCTGCTTCCTTCTTGCAGATTCTCTAGGTCCTTTCTATACTCCATCCTCTCAGGGCCTGCACTTTTGAAACCCAGAGGCCATTTCTCTGTTTTCTGAGGAACCTCCCTTCTCTGAGGCACTGAATACAGAATTCAGAGTAACTCTGTGAGGGACAAGGAGAACGAGACATATCAAGGAGAAAAATCCTTCGTTTAAATACTTCAAGGCAGTCTCCCCACCTCACAGAACCCTTCAGCAAGCTGAGAACAGACTCCTTCTCATGCAGGAATCCTCTTTATTGCAACTGAGATTTCCCTTTGTGACTGCGGCCATTCTCAGACTCTCGGGGTCCCAAGCGTGTGGCTGAGGGAAGGGACTGGCCCTTGGTCAGAACTGGCTCCTCCTCTGGTGTGGATAGAAGCAGAGAGATGCTCCCCATCATCCTTTTTGCCAGAAAACACGCTCTCTCTGAGGCTGCTCCTGCTGCTGCTGAGAGGAGCTCTGTATGTGTCCTAAGGACGCCTTCTCAGGCCAAGAAGGCATAGTCAGAGACCGACCAGACAGCGGGATAGGGCAGAGGGGAAGGGGGATCTCGGGAATGCTCGTGAGGGAAGGAACACACCAGACTTTGGGGGCTCTTCCCGGGAGCCTGTGTGTCAAGGGGCCTCTGATGTTTCTGACTGAGCAAGGTTGTCCTGAGGTGGGCCTTTAGCCAGGTAGCGCCACCCACATCCTCCCACCCACAATGCCCAAACCTCTGCCAGACCCGACCACACTACTGGAGTTCATGTGCTCCAGCGTCTTCTTTCTCCACCAGAATGGGAGCTCCTGGAGGGGCAGGGACTAGGTCTAACTCTGGTCTTTGTCCAGCATGGCCCAGCACAGTGCCAGGCGCAGAGCGGTAGGTAAGTGATATTCATTGACTGAGGGCACAAGTGACAGTGAATGAAAGATTGAGCAATCAGGACAGGCATGGCTGGTCCCAGGCTCTGGCTGTGCCCTGCCTCTGCTCTTCTTTGATGTTCAGAGGACAGAGGGACACCTGGGCAGCCCCCTGAGCTGATGGGCCCACCTTTCCAGGGTTTGTGGCATCATTTCTGGAGCAGCCCCAGCCCCTGTATTACCTGTAGTGGCTCCTCCAGGCCCCACCTGAGTGTATCTGGGTCTCTCTGCCCTGCTTGGGTCACCTGGGCTGAATCTAGGGGAGGGGCCAGCAGGGTGGAAATTGGGGAGTAACACAGGCCAGGAGCTGGGGTTTGACGAGGCAACCTGCTGCTGTCACCTCCTGCCTCCTGCACAGTAACTTCTGGTTCTTGAAAGCAGGTTTCTAGTGTCTCTTGAATGTCGGGACTGGGTACAGGGTGTCCTGGGTCTAGGCTTGGGCATAAGTTGAGGGCTCTGAAGCTCAAACTTTGGGATGGTGGGTCACGACATTCTGTGAAGTGCCAGCGTAGGGCTGGGTGAAATCAGTGTCCTAACAGTTGTCATGTTTGTAAAGGAGAGCGCTCACTTCCAGCTCATGGGGAGAACTATCTTTATACCCATTTTACAGACAGGGACAACAGGCTCAGAGGAGGGCAGTGGCTTGCCTGAGGTCACATAGCCAGGATGTTCTGTCCAGTCCTCTCTGCCTTGGTCCTTCCTGCTCTGTTGTTTAAGATGGGAATCTTTTTAAAGGTGGGAGACAAAGAAATAAAGGGCCTGTCTAAGCCTCATCCCTTCCCATTGACTCCTCTGGCCTCTTCTCAGGTTCATTCCACCATGGAAAGGGAAGAGAGCCACATAGGCAGGGCAGCTCCAGGAGCAGATTGAGAACAGGCAAACTCCCCTGGTGACACCTCCATGGTTCCTTCTCTGGTTTTCTCTGCCCTCTGGTCTTTGCTGCATCTAACCTCTCTGGTGTTTAGCTGGCCAAGGGCTGGCCCTGTTTCCAGCCTCTGGTGGTTCACAGATAGCAGGCGCCAGACACAACAGCCCTGTTTTGGGGGTCTAGACAGCCAAGTTCTAGGGAGGTGGGTGGTCTGGGCTAAGAGTTCAGGTTTTGATGTCAGATGCACCTAGTTGGAATTCTGGCTCTGCTGCCCTGGGCAAGTTTCTCTGCCTCTCTGAGCCTTAGTTCCCTCAATTGTGATCACTTGTGTAAGGCATTGAAGCTCTGGAGGAGCCGTATGGTCTGGCTCCTTGAGGGATGCTTATAGCCCCTAGGAGCCTCAGTTTCCTCATCTGTAAGGGGGCGTCACATCCAGGATGGCTGTGAGGAGGAGGTGAGATATGGGAGGCAAAGACTTGGTGCACAGAAGCCCCTCCTCCACCTGAAACTCAGCTTCTGCCACTGCAGTTTGGAGACAAGGCACCTCTAGGGCTTGAAGGTGCTTCTAGCTCTTACTTACCTTGGAGAGGTCTATTCGGGCCTGGTCAAAGGAAATGCCCTTGATGTTGGGCAGTGGGAGGCGTTGTTCTCTGAGCCGCTCTGTGAGAGGAGGGGAGAGGAGCTCAGTGCCCTAGTGGGCAGAGGTGGCTGTGGGTGCAGGGCAGGGGGTGGTGGGGAGGGAGGCCAGCTCACCCCTGGCTGCTCCACTGCCTAGAACAGGGAAGGGCCTGGGTGTGTCCCTCTTCCCTTTCCCTTCCCCGAGGGGGGTGGGGGACAATCGCCATCCCCCATCAGGCAGCCCCTGAACAGCTCCAGTTGGGGAAAGCCACTCTCTAACCCACTACTCTACCCATTTACTAAACACCTATCTTACGGGAAATTCTGCTCGAATACAGTAACTGTGAACACATTCTTATGAAAATATTCTTCTTAGCAGCATTTTAAGGAATGTTCAATTTGTTGGAGGCTTCTTATGCATCTATTAGTGAATTTTATTCTTCTTTAATTGAGGAAAATGGCTATAAATACTATATGTTCTAAAAAATGCTAAAATGTGGCAGAAACAGAAAGTGTTTCAAAAAGGATTAGAGGGCCTGCCTGGTTAGCTCAGTTGGTTAGAGTGTGGTGCTCATAGCACCACACACACAAAAAAAGGATTAGGAAGAAGTCAGAGTAAACTGTAAAATTAACCTTAAAACACTAGAAATTTGGTTATATTAATAAGAAAATATCTATTGAATATATCAAAATATTCATGAATATACTTATCAGATATATGAAAAATAATTCTTAAAGCAAGTTTTTGGTAAATTGGTAAATTTGGAGAATTGGTCATTTTACAATTTGAGTTTCAGTGAATTAGCCATTTAGCTGGTTGATTTTCAGCAAACTGAGTTTCCAAGACTTGACCTCGAGGGCCTGGCATGGGCCCCTCCTGCCCTCTTCTGTGCTGACCAACCCTTACCCACCCCATCCCTCATAATCGCTCTGGGCTCAGAGGAGGATCTGAAACCCCCCACTGGCCTGCAGTGTTGTTCAGGCCCAGGCAGGTTGGGGGTGGGATGGAGGAAGAGGGACAGGTGCCTCTGGTCTCCTATCTGTCCTCAGACCTTGTGGGGGTCTCCTCACCAGCCTCCCATCTCCCAGCCTCCAGACCCCTTCCTTTCAATCCTCTGTGTTGAGCCAGATGACCCTGCTGGTGGCACAGACTTTCACGACTCTCCGCTGCCAGTTCTCTTACCTCAGACTGCTTCTTGCAGGAAGGCCTCCTAAATTTCCTCAGTGGCTTTGACCCTGCCCTTTCCCTCTTGTGGGGTGAGCTTTGGACAGGATTCCAGTCTGAATAGCACCACCGTCTGGCACTGTGTAACCTACTGGCCTATGTGTGCAGAGCTTGTAAGACTATATAGGCTTCCCAACTGGGCCAGGCCTAGCCTCTGGGTCCTCTGTTGACCCTTACTGTGCCTCTCTGTGGTCCAGGATCTAAGACACACTGATCGAATGTGATGTCTGCAGGAGGCACTGGCAAGAGTGGGTCCTTTTCCCCAGCCTTTCCTGCCGTCCTAGGTCACGTTACATCCTTGCCCCCTGGACTCTCTCTCTGGCTGCCTTGCTGAATCTTCCATTGCCGCCTTCCCCTGCCCCAAATTAGTCGCCCTTCTAGAACACAAATTTGCTCAGTTTATACCCAGAATCTTGGGCCTCAGGATGGATGCCAGACCCTTCTGCCTGGCCAAGATTTGAGCCCCTGCCTGCCCCTCTAGCATTAGTTTGCAGTCCCAACATTAGTAGGAGCCCAGAGAAAAGCCCGTGTTGGGGAAACAAAAGCCAGGATTCTGGGCTCAGCTCTGCCAGAGACTTGCTGTGTGACCTTGGGTAAGTAATTTAACCTCTCTGGGCCTGGGGGCGGGGTTCCATCTGAAAGATGAGGAGGCTGAGTCAGGTGATTTCTCAGGAGTGAGTAAGATCTGAGCTGTTTGTCCTACATGTATTTCCTGAGTGCCTCCTGTGTGTGAGGCACGGGACAGGGTGCTGGGGACACAATGAGGACACTGGCACTGATCAAATAATCACATGGCTGAATGGGTGATTGTTACACAAACTGCATCAGGAGAGGTGTAAGGCAAGGAAGTTGCGAGTTCTACGAGCGGAGCGGAGAAGGCTAACTGGGCTCTATACTCCCGTAGGACTTACCACTCCGCTGCATCTTCCTTGGATCATTTCCCAAAGAACTACCTTCACTTCATTATCTCAGGATCTGCTTCTGAGGGGGCTTAAACTAAGACAATGGGATTTTGGAAAAGTTTGACTTTGTTGCTGATATCTGAAGATGGGGGTGGGGCTGGCCGGTTAGCTTGATTGGTTAGAGTGCAGTATTATGACACCAAGGTCAAAGGTTCAGATCAGCCACCAAAAAAGAAAAAAAAAAAAAGATGAGAGTGATGTCTCAAAAGGTTCAGCTTTCTGGCATCTCTCAGAGATAAAAAATATCTGCCCTGTTGGCAGCAGTCCATTGAGCTGAGTGTGAGTTGCCCACACTCGTCAGTTAGGTCATCAGGTGGGGCGTGATTGTCACAGGCCCTGCCTGGGTTGCTTCACTTGGGTCCGTTACGCACCAGGCTCCTGCAGGTGCTGGAGTGTGAGATGTGGGCTCCATCACCTCTGAGGGCCCCTTCTGTTCTGATTTTCCATAATGTCAAGAAGCCCTTCCTGGCCACTTGCCTCACTTCTGGGCTTCCATCCCCACTAGCTGCCTGGGTGAAGAACAGAAGGGCACACATGGCGCCTTCCCCGGCCCCTCCCTGCCACACCCCAGATCTCAGTATCTCTGCCCTGCTCCTTCTGCATCGCCCACAGGCAATTCTTATCCAAGCCCAGGCGACAACGCAGAGCCAGCTGTCTGTGTAGACCCTTCAGACGTGTTTGATGCTGCTGTGAGCTACATGGCATGTGGGCAGGACAGAGAAACAAAGTGGGGCTCACTGTTGTGAATGGGCAGAAACATCCTCTGCAGAAGCTCTAAGAGAATGGCCTCCAGATGTTCCTTCTGCAACAGATGAAAGAAGAACAGGAAGGTCATTTCGGCTGGGTCAGTGGATTCTGACCACAGGAATCGTGGGACCCTGGTGTACAGATACCCACAGGGGATCAAGAGAAGTCCTAGGGACTCCACTTTTGAAGGGCGTTGGAGCTGGGGAAGGGACTGGGGAAAACTGGGGGCCTGAAAAAGACACTTCTTCACCCAGGTGACAGTTACTCTGCATTTCTTTAGTGCAGCCCTGAGGAAGAGGAAACCCATTGGTTTGTAGGACTCCAGGGCCAGAGCTTCACAGGGACCAACTTTGGGTCAGTCCATGGAGGAGCTCTGTAACACTGAGTGCTGCCTGTTACTGGGGCAGGAATTGTCTCACTGAGATAGCAAACCTCCCATCACCAGGGGCTTTTAAGGGGATCTTGATCAGGATTGCCCCAACTCATTTGGACAGATTGGAAAAGACGCCCTTCTTCATGACACTCTTTTCCCATCTGTTGGGAGATTGCCATGAACATATACATATCTGCATTGTCTATGATGTTAGTGGCTTGTACAGTACATGACTTGTCCATCTGTACATTGCAGCCCTGGTCTGAATGACTACCCTCTTACGATGTCACAGGAGAGATCCCTGACCTGACTGAGCAAATGATCTCTAGGACCTCTCAACCCTGGGATTCTATGAAACAAGGGTGGAGTGAGGCCTGATGAAACAGGGATGATGATTTTGTAATGTTTCCTGGTGCAGGTTCCTGCTCAGCCCTTTTGTTTTGTCGTTTTCCATCTCGAAGACTTCCCCCATGAGGGCTAGAGCACGAGGCTCACTGTCCTGTAGAGGTGGAGGCTGGTGGGATGTCCCCAGGGTGGGGAAAAAGGGGAGTTACTGTATGGGGAGTTCCTCAGACTGGCAAGGGTAGTGAAAAGCTCTTCCAGCGTAGGAGCAGGAACAATCCCTGGGCGTACTCCACACCCCCACCCCCCATCAACAGTGGGGCTGCATGCAGTGCCTCGAGAACGGGGAGGGCCCAGACCAGCCACACTTGAGCAGAAACCCCTATGGGGGGTTTTCAACCTGTACAGAGAAAAGGAGGTGCCGTTAAAAACACTGGCACCATGCTGGATGCCTTTTTCACTCCTTCCCCACATCTCCTCCATCAGGAAATCCTGCCAAAATATATCCAGTACCTGGCCACTTCCCCTCCACTGCATCCAAGCCTCATCAACCCTCAGCTGCATCACTCTGCCAGCCTGTTTCCTGGCCTCCCTGCCTACACCCGGCCCCTCCAGACCTCTCTTCCTCTGTTCAGACCCCTCCAGCGGCTTCCATGTCACTTCAAGGACAAGTCAACCTCCTGCCATGAGCCCTGGGCCCTTCCTATCACTCCCTCTGCTCCAGCTGCCCTGGCTGGTCCTGACCCCATCAGGCACACCCCTGCCTTAGGGCCACCTTGTCCCCCAGCTCATCCCTTCTCCTCCACTGAGTGTTTGCCCAGAAGCTCACCTTCTCAGTGAGGGCTCGCCTGACCTTCCTGTTGAATATTACCCCCACCCCGGTATGCCGGATCTTTACCCCTGCCCTGGTACGCCGGATCCCCTGTACCCTCCTCTACTGTTTCCATAGTGTTATCACCAGCCTACATACTATGGAATTTACTTTTCTATGGTTACTGTTGATGTCTGACCTCACCCTGCTCACATGTGAACTCCACGCGGCAGGGACCTTTGTGTTGTTTCCTGACACAGTCCAAGTACCTAACACAAGGCCAGGCACATAGTAGGTGCTCAGTAAATATTTGTTAAGTGTATGAAAGAACAAAATGGACAAGTTTAAGCCCCAGAAGCTTATCTCCCCACCTGCTCAGGTAGGCATGAGCAGCTCCAGGGCAAGATGAGATCAGGGATTAAAAATGAATGAGGCTTTCAACCTGGCAACATACATGACTTGGGACCTTTTTTCTGGCTTGCTCGTGGGTCCTTCAAGACCACAGCGGGGCTAGGCCTAAGGAAAGGGAGTCACTTGCTTCCCAAGGGGAGCGGGGTAAGGGCCCAGGGTGACCGCTGTGCTACCAGAGAAAAGAGATCACTCTTTTAGGTTACAGCGGCTGTTTTGGGGTCACAACACCCCTCTCTCCTTCCTATAAACCACGGTTCTGCTGACAGCAGGCATGGAAACCACACACTTTAACCACATTCTCTCCCCCATATCTCTTTCTGTCAGCCATCTATTTTTCTTAGCCTCCAAAAACCAAAAACATTACCTGCTAGGAGTGAACTGAAGTTTTAGCTCCTGATTTCTGGAGGAAAACACAGCCCTCGAAAGGAGTTTCTATGTGCGGTCAGAACAGGAGGGGAATTTATGTTCCAGCCAGAGGGATTCCCTTGACCCCAGTCTCCATGAATACTTGTTCAGAGTTGGCACCCTCTTATCCGGTCCTCACCTCCCACCCCATGACACTTTCTTCTCTAGCTGCTGGGTCAAGTGTGTTCAGACCGTGTGGGGGGGCTTGCCATGGGAGAGGGCCCTGGAGGGTGCTGGGTACTCCAGAGGGCAGGACAGCCAGGGCTGGCACATGGGAGGGGCTCAGCTCAGTGGAGGAAAAGCCTTTTGTGATGAGAGTCCCTTGGCCCTAGAATCACCATTGCTGGAAGCTGGAGGACCCCTGGGTTTTGAGGGGAGTGTCCACGGTCACCTTATAAACCAGAAATAAGACTTTTCACCACCAGCCAGAGAAGACTGGTTTCTTGGCCACAGAATCAAGCAAACAAATCCCGGTATCCTGTTCTGCCCATCAGATGCCACTTGGCCCACCTGTGGTGGGGTGACCTGCCTGCCTCCTTTCTGAGGCACCTTCCCAATTTCAGGGTCTGTGGAATGCGAAACACAAATCCCAAAGGAGCTCAGAATGGATATGTTGAAACTTTGGAGGTGCTGTATTCCCCCAGAATTCCCCCCCATGCCCAGTCCTCTCTGGCCTGGGTCACTCTCTCTCCGGGAAACACAGGCACGTTTTAGGCCCTCCATGAACCCCATGTCTCTGAGTTCCTCCTGAGCTTTTGATGTGGTCATGCCCGGGGTGACAGTCCAAGGACTTAACAACTAGCCAGCAGGAGCACCAAACTCAGGGTCTTGGAGGCAAAACCCTTTAGCTGCTGAGGAAGTCCTTGGGGAGCACCGGGGGTGAACTTAGGCTAGCAGGGTTAAAGTATGTTAAGATTTTAGGAACCGGCCCAGCTATCCCAGTGTGGACTGATGGAATGTCAGCAGATGACACGGTGGTGAGGTTTGCCACTACCTCCTACTAACCTGCAGGCCCTAGAGGACCCCTCACAGCGGACCCAGGCCCCCTGGGGAACAAAGAATTTTGAGTCTCACACACCCAGGAAACTGAGTCACAGGAGGTATTGCTGGGCCTCAGCAGCACCAGAGAGCCTGGCTGGATGACCATGGCTGTGTAGCCCTCAAGGTGGAGAGTGGGAGTATCAGGGGTGCTGATGGTCAGTCCCACGCTCCCTCTGGACTGATTAGAAGCCTGAATGAGGTTAAAGCAGAAAAGGCACAGGTAGGGACAGAAGATGGCTTTCTTCAGCCCCCAGCTTGGAGGAATGGGAACAAGACCATCTTAGGAGTCAGGGTGTCTGGGTTTTTATTCTAGCTCTGTAGCAACTTGCTGTCTGTCCCTGGGGAGGTCACCTAGCCTTCCTGAGCTTCTCCGAGGTGGGATTACATCCTCCCTCTCCTGGGCATACATAGCAGCTAAGGACATAGATTTTTAGAACCAGAGTCCCGCTCTACCACTTGCAAGCTACGTAGCCTGAGGCAAGTTTCTTAATCTTTTCTTTTCTGTGCCTCCATTTTTACACTTGTTATTTAGGGATAATAACTGAACCTACCCCATACAGTTGTTGTGGGGATTAAATGAGTTATGTAAAGTGCTTAGAAAAGGCACCTAGTGGGCCGGCCTGGTGGCGCACTAACGCTTGGGAGCGCGGCGGCGCTCCCGCTGAAGGTTCGGATCCCACATACAGACCGGTTCCCGCTCACTGGCTGAGCGAGGTGCGGGCGCAGCACCGAGGTTTGTGATCCTGTTGCCGGTCCCCGGTCCGGTACGGGCGCGACACTGAGGGTTGCGATCCGTTGCCGGACACGGAAAAAGACAAAAAGGAAAAAAAAAAAAAAAGAAAAGGCACCTAGTAATGCTGTTTACTTGTCAGCTGTTGTGGTTATTGTTATTATTGCTGTTTGTTCTTCATGTGCCATATTCTAAAAGCCTTTGGAGAGAAGGTTTTGAACATGGATTTTGGAGTCATGGACTGGGTTCAAATTCTGGTTCTTCCATTTACTGAGCAATGTGAGCTTGGGCAAGTGAATTCTTCTTACTGGGTTTCAGTTTGCTTACCTATAAACAGGAGGTGGTAGTGCAGGGTTGCTGGAAGATTACACTGATGTAGGAGGAGGGGCCTGCACACAGTCACTGCCCACTATTATCTAGGTGAGCCTTAGCAGGGTTGGGGTCTTTTGCAGTAGTGAATAATAATGACAGCCACACAGCCAAGGTCACCTGGCTGGGCAGTGAGCTAAGGGCCTTAATTTCATCATTTCATTTAATCCTCACAACACCTGTGAAGCAACTGCAGCGATTTTTCAGAGTCCACAGCAAGAAATAGAACATGCCCACCCCCCATCCCAGAATTTTTCCTCAGACCCTGGCCAGGGTACTGGAGGAGGAGCTGGTAACACACCCACCTTGGGCCCAGGCTCCTGCTCTCTCAGGGACAGCAGGTAAATGAGGTCACCCGGCCTGGGAAAAGGGCAAAGTGTATGTTGGCATTTAGGATCCTGCAGGTCTGTTCCTGAGCAGGCAGGGGAGGGGCCCAGTGGGGTTCAACAAGATATAGTTGTCCCCCCTGGATGCACTGCCTGCACGCTGGTCTGTCTCAGCATGAGAGGAGCTGTGCATCTGGTTTCTCATCATGGTTTATCTGCAGAGGTTAACTTTTTATGGTTTCTATGATTCCCCCCCCCATTTTATTGTGAAAATTTCTATATGTACAGCAAAGTTGAAAAAGTTTTATAGAGAACATTTGTATACTCATCACCTAGATCCTTCTATTAACATTTTCCTATACTTGCTTTATCACGTTTCCATCCATTTATCTATGCTTTGTTGGTTTTTGAATATCACAAATTATTATAGAAAACACTACAGAAAAGTATAAAGTAAAAAGTAAAAGTCCACCCCAACATCTCCTTTCTTTTCCCTCTGAATTCTATCTCAGGGGTAACCACAGTTGACATTTTGGAGTATACCCAGACAGACTTTTTTCTGCACACCTACAAGCATGAGTAGATGGGAACAGTGTAACCACATGGTCCTGCACCTTGTTTGTTCCACACAGCATCAGTACATATAGAATGACCCCATTCTTTTAAACAGCTGTGTAGTATTCCACACTGCATGAGCATAACCTCATTTATTTTACCACTTCCTTATCGATGGACACCTAAGTGAATTTTATTTTTCACCCTATAACAAGTAAAGCTGCAAAGAACACCCCTGTGCGTATACCTTTGCCCACCAAATAGGATGGAGGGACCAGCAGGGAGAGGCAGGAGATCTGGCTCTAGTCCTGATCCTACCTGCTGGGTGACCTTGAATAAGTCACTTTCCCCATCTGGGCCTCGGTTTCCTCATGTGAAAAGTGGAGCAATAACAATAATCTCCTCCAAATATGGATCTTAGGATTTCATTTATTTATTAAATATTTACTGAACACCCACTTTGTGCCCTTCATGTAGTATACTGTCCACAGTCCCTGACCTCATAATGGAGGAAACAGTGAACAAGCAATGTTAAGTAAATAAATACACACACATATATACACGTGTGTGTGTGTGTGTATATATATATATATATATAAAATTTTGCATATATAACTTTATACATAGTAGTATATAAGTAAGGTTAGAGTGTGATCAGTTTTTTTTTTTTTTGGTGGCTGGCTGGTACAAGGATTGAACCCTGGACCTTGGTGTTATCAATACCACGCTCTACCAGCTGAGCTAATCAGCCAGCCCTGATTAGCATTTTGAAGGGAAAAGGACAGAGAGAGAGAGAGAGAGAGAGAGAGAGAGCTTACTTTATATCTTTTAGATGCAATGGTCAAGAAGGGGCTCTTTGAGGCGATGACATTTGTACTGAGACCAACAGTGGCGAGAAAAGAGTTCCAGGTAGATACCAGCATGTGCAAAGGCCCTGAGGTGTGGCTGGAGTGTAGTGGGTGAAGACAGGGCTGGAGAGGGGGCAGGGGCCAGATCACACAGGGCCCTGGGAGCTTAGAGAAGAGATTGGATTTTATTCAAAGTGCAATGAGCAGTTGCTAAGGGCTTTTGAGCAGTGACGTGTCTGGATTTCTTCCTCATTTGATCCCCCCATTGACCCTGGGAACTGGCTCTTCTTGGAGACCTCTGTGTGTGTGCCTCCTTGTCACCAATCAGGCCACCTCCCCAGAGGCATCTTTGCTGACTGTGTCCAGGGAAGCCCTCTCTCCTCCATCACTCACTCACTACCCCATTGCCCTACTTACTTTAAATAAGATAAATTGTTTTATTTTTTGGCTATTTTCTTATTCAGTTTCTATTCCCCCACTAGACTCTAAGCTCTGCAAGGGCAAAGACCCTGTGTGCACAGGGCTTGGCACACAGTATGCCTTCGACAGGTATCTGTGGCATAAATGAATGGATAAGTGTTCTGAAGAGAGGAATGACAGGGGCCTGCGTTGTTCAGGGAAATCTTCCCAGGTAAGGGGACTTCTATGCTGGGTTCTGAAGGCTAAATAGGAGTTCTCCAGGTGAGGTCCAGAAAGGGGAAGTGACTTATCTAGTGCCTTTATCAGAAAGGCACTTTTGCCACCCGGGCCTTGGTTTCTTCACGTAAAAACTAGAGCAATAACATTCTATCCCACCCTGACTCCCCTTCCTCAAGCACTCACCATGGAGTCCTGGGGGGCCACACAGATCTCCCTGCTGGTGTAGAGGCAGGACAGAACGTCATTGTAGACTTCCAACCCAAAGGCCAGGTCTGCCTTGCTGCCCTGGGCTAATCTTGGAATGGGCTGGGGGCCAGAAGGTCAGGCTTTGCGGCTCTCTGGTCTGGGCAGCAAGGGGTCACAAGCTTCAGAGAAATGAAACAACAAAAAGAAATTCATGGGAATAGCCTCTCTGGCTAACGTTTGGTTGCAGCTTAAATATCAAGGGCTTGCTATATGCTAGGCATGGTGCTGAACATTTGTGTTCATGATCTCATTGGAACCTCACAGCAGTACCATGAGATGGGATCTATTGTTGTCACCATTTGACAGATGAGAGAACTGAAGCCCAGAGAGGTGAAGTGACTTACTGAAGACCCCACACATGGAAGAGGGAAGGCTGGGCTTTGAACCCATGCACCCACGTTTCCCTGCTCTTCCCTCATCTGACCCCATTCCCTTCTCTGCACCTTTGTTAGCAGTGCCTCCTTCCTGTCCACTCAAATCGTTCCCGTCCTCCAATCCACCCCCTAACATCTTGTGGGGATGGGGGAGGAGTGGTGGACAGGAGGTGGGAGCTGGGCAGACACAGCCAGCCTCATCCCTTCTTGGAGCCTCAGTTTCCCCATCTGAGAGGCCCCTTTCAGCTGGGGTGTTGTGTGGGGTCCTGCAGCCCCAGAGCTGGCCCACCTGCTCTCTTGTTGGATCCTGATCCTCGCTCGTGGGCCACACAGCCCTGTGGCCTTCCCTGTTCTCCAGGGTTGAAGCAGGACTCCCCGGGCTCTGCATGAGCTTCAGGGCCTGTGGGGCCTCCCCTGCCCCTTCTCCGTCCTCCCCCTTTGCCTTCCATCTCCTTTATTTGTTCCTTCTCTTTCTTCTTTCCCCCTCCTTCTCCCCTTTCCTCCTATCCAGAGAAGCCCCATCTCCTTTCCTCTGTGTTCCTCCTCCCCTAGACCAGTGGACATTCTCCCAGGGGTCTGCCCCAGCCAGGAAGCTCACTTGGACTTTCATCAGGATGGCCTCCTCTGTGAACTCTGTGGTGGTGACATAGTACTGGAAGTTGCTGGGGCCTGAGATGGTTGGGGCTACAACGAGGACGTGAAACTGGGGCTCAGCCTGCCCTGGGCGGGGGATGGAGGGATGTGGGGAGAGATTCCCCCTCCCTCTGTGCTTAGCTTTAAGTTCCTTGAGGACTGGGCTTGTGCTTCTTGTAACGACGAACACTTATTGAGTGATAGCATGTGCCAGGTTATGTGTATTATTGCAGCAGTCCTGCTCTGTGGTCCTATGACTAATCCCGTTTTACAGACAGAGGCTCAAGGGGGAAATGGCCTACCAAGGTCACAAGCTATGTTGCCCCTCTTCTCCCCCACTAGATAGTAGCCTCCTTGTGTTTGTCTGTCTTGTTCCCCATCATATTCCTAGAGTCTAGAACAGCGCCTGGCACACAGCAAGGGGCAGCAGACAAGTCCCCATCTCGGCCCGCAGCAACATACACAGGATGATGTGCAGTAGGTCTTCCAGCAGCAAATTGAGCAGGGTCATGGCCAGTGGGCACACCTGGAGGGAACGCATGGGGGTCCTCGTTGGGGTCAGATTGAGCTCAAGGGATCTCCTTTGGGGGTCACACCTTTCTCCCAGGGAGGCAGGGGAAGCCAGGCAACTCACTGTCTTCTGCAGGAGGAAGGGCAGTGTCTTGTCCAGGATGCTTGTCACAAACTTCAGAGCTTTGTTCATTAGGAGGGAGTCCATCCTATGCACACATGGAAGGGGAGACTGAGGCCAGCAAGGGAGCCCAGGGGAGGGCTGAGGAAGACCCCCTCAGGGCCTGTGTAGCATGGGGGCTCAGAGTGGCTGCTTCCTTCCCTACTCTGGGTCTCCCTCCCCTCCTCTCTTTTCTTTCTCCCCTTTCCATTTCCGTTCTTCCCCCACGTTTTGCCTTCTTGCTTTCTTTCTCCCTGACTTTTTCTTTCTTTTCTTTATTTCTTTCTGACTCTCTCTCTGCCTTTTTATTTCTCTCTCTGATAAAGGTTTCTGGGATTTTTGAGTAGGAAGAGGTCACACCTGACAGTGGAGGTCATGGAAGGCTTCCTGGAGGAGGTTTTGTGCTGGGCAAATATAATAGTGGCCAACTTATGTGGCAGGTTTTGTGCTAAGTTAGTCACATGGGTTAGTTTTCCCAGAACTACCCCATGCTGGCTGGTTACTGTGAGTGATCCCATTTTACTGGTGAGGAAACTGAGGCTCCTAGAGGTCACATAGCATGGCCAGGGCCCCACTGTTAGGAACTGGCCAAGCTGAGGTATGAACCTGCATGGATAAATGCTCTTAGCCATGACATTCAATGTGGAGGCGGGAGATACTGACAGGGGTGCATGTAGTCTCTGGCCTTGGAGCTGACCCTGTCCCTGATGCTCCACTGGTACTTCCAGAAAGCTAGACTGGGGAGAGGAAGTCCCAGCCCTGAGTTTCAGTGAAGGATAAGTACAGGAAGGGCTGGCATCCGGCCCTTCCAAGTGGAAGCACAGCAGTAGGCAGGTACTTACTGCTCCAGAACCTTGATGCTCAGGTATCCAGGTGGGGTGTGGCACTCTTCGAAGGCCACTTTGGTCTTATTCTCTGTCTGTTCCAGCTGTACACCAGTGTGAATGTTCTTGATGACTTTGAGCCACAGGAGCCTGTAGGGACAGCATGTCTGGGCAGGCTCCAATCCAGAGCCCAAGGCTGAGGCCAAGGTCAAGAGGTCACAAGCTGGTAGCCTGCAGTTGCTTGGAGGGCTCAAATTAATTTCTAGGAGAATTCATTACAAATATGGAAAACTTGGAAGCTCTGACAACACGGGGCCAGCATCCTCATACGGGCTGAGGGTGACCTTGAGATGGGACACGTGCTCTCCAGTTTGCTACAGTCCTCAAAAGGTTAATGGACAAGTTGTATTTTTACTGCACTATCACTACAAAGGCAATGATATAATAACCTTATAGCAGAGAAATATTTCTCTGTGCCCAAGTCTCTATCAAAAAAGTATTTCTTTGTGTTCACATCTCTATTAAAAGGGGAAGCTAGACCAACATAGCCATATTTTACAAGAAAAACAGGAGTGGACATGTTCCTAAAGGGTATTTATGAGTACTTCCATTTCAGTGCAAACATTGGTCCATATCACTGCCTGTGTTGGCTGTTGCATTTGCAGCCCCAGGTCTGTACAATTATCCACAGTTCAGAATTTTGCAGGTGGACTCTTATGACAGCCTAGTGCAGTAGGGAACCTGAATTATACCTATTTTATTTTTTATTTTCAATTTTTTAAACAATTTTTTCTTTTTCTTTTTTTTTGTCCTTTTTGAGACCGGCCGCACCGCGTTCAGCCAGTGAGCGCTGTGAGCGCACCGGTCATCCCTATATAGGATCTGAACCTGCGACGGGAGCACTGCTGTGCTCCCAGCACCGCACTCTCCCAAGTGCGCCACGGGCTCGGCCCCAATTTTTTCTTTTTCTTTTCTTTTATTTTGTCAATATACAATGTGGTTGATTATTGTGGCCCATTACCAAAACCTCCCTCCCTCCTCCCTCTCCCCCCTCTCTCCCAACAATGTTCTTTCTGTTCGCTTGTCTGTTCAACTTCAAGGAACTGCAATTGTTATGTCTTCTTCCCCCCCACCCCCCAGTATTTTGTGTGTGTGTGTGTGTGTGTGTTTATTTATTTATTTTTAGCTCCCACCAATAAGTGAGAACATGTGATTTTTCTCTTTCTGTGCCTGACTTGTTTCACTTAATATAATTCTCTCTAGGTCCGTCCATGTCGTTGCAAATCA
>NW_007729264.1:179432-179710 GCF_000696425.1 Galeopterus variegatus | reverse complement strand
CGCCAGCATTTATTGTTCAGAGTCTTTTGAATTTTAGCCATCCTAACTGGGGTGAGATGGTGTCTCAGTGTGGTTTTTATTTGTATTTCCCGAATCCTGAGTAGGCATTTTTTCATATGTCTGTTGGCCATTCGTATATCTTCCTTAGAGAAATGCCTACTTAGCTCTTTTGCCCATTTTTTAATTGGGTTACTTGTTTTTTTCTTGTAAAGTTGTTTGAGTTCCTTGTATATTCTGGATATTAATCCTTTGTCAGATGTATATTTTGCAAATATTTT
>NW_007729264.1:177347-178063 GCF_000696425.1 Galeopterus variegatus | reverse complement strand
TGAATAGGCTTGGTGCCTTTGTCGAAGATCAGATGGCAGTAAGTGTGTGGGTTGATTTCTGAATTCTCTATTCTGTTCCATTGATCAGTGTGTCTGTTTTTATGCCAGTACCATACTGTTTTGGTTATTATAGCTTTGTAGTATAGTTTAAAGTCATGTAGTGTTATGCCTCCAGTGTTTTTTTTTTTTTTGCTCAGCATTGCTTTGGCTATGCGTGGTCTTTGGTTATTCCATATAAATGTCTGGATAGTTCTTTCCATTTCTGAGGAAACTGTCATTGGAATTTTGATGGGGATTGCACTGAATTTGTATATCACTTTGGGTAGTAGGGCATTTTCACTATGTTGATTCTTCCAATCCAAGAGCATGTGATATCTTTCCATCTTCTTGTATCCTCTCTAATTTCTCTAAGCAGTGGTTTGTCGTTCTCATTGTAGAGATTTTTCACATCCTTGGTTAACTCAATTCCTAAGTATTTTATTTCTTTGGTGGCTATTGTAAATGGGCAGGCTTTCTTGATTTCCCTTTCTTCATGTTCACTATTGGAGAATAGAAATGCTACAGATTTTTGTGTGTTGATTTTGTATCCTGCTACTTTGCTGAAATCCTTTATCACCTCCAAGAGTTTTTTTGTAGAGGCTTTAGGCTGTTCGATATATAGGATCATGTCATCTGCAAACAGGGACAGTTTTTTTTTTTTTTTTTTTTTTTAAAGA
>NW_007729264.1:177058-177337 GCF_000696425.1 Galeopterus variegatus | reverse complement strand
GACCAGTAAGGGGATCTTAACCCTTGACTTGGTGTTGTCAGCACCATGCCCACCCAGTGAGTGAACTGGCCATCTCTATATGGGATCTGAACCCGTGGCCTTGGCGCTATCAGCACCGCACTCTCCCGAGTGAGCCACAGGGCTGGCCCCAAACAGGGACAGTTTGACTTCATCTTTTCCAATCTGGATGCCCTTTATTTCCTTCTCTTCTCTGATTGCTCTGGCTAGTACTTTCAACACTATGTTGAATAGGAGTGGTGAGAGTGGGCATCCTTGTCT
>NW_007729264.1:176228-176821 GCF_000696425.1 Galeopterus variegatus | reverse complement strand
CTGCTTCAATCTTTTGGAATAGTTTGTCAAGAATCGGTGTCAATTCCTCTTTGAATGTTTGGTAAAATTCTGCTGTGAATCCATCTGGTCCTGGGCTTTTCTTTGTTGGGAGCCTTCTGATAGCAGCTTCAATCTCCTTTATTGTTATTGGTCTGTTCAGATTTTCTGCGTCTCCATGGCTCAGTTTTGGGAACTTGTGTGTGTCCAGAAATTTATCCATTTCCTCCAGATTTTCAAATTTGTTGGTGTATAGTTGTTTATAGTAGTCTCGAATGATTTCTTGTATTTCAGATGAATCAGTTGTAATACCACCTTTTTCATTTTTAATTTTTGTTATTTGAATCTTCTCTCTTCTTTTTTTTGTTAGCCATGCTAATGGTTTGTCAATTTTATTTATCTTTTCAAAAAATCAACTCCCCCCCCCCCCCCCCCCCCCTCTTGTTTTTTGGGTTTCAATTTCATTAAGTTCTGCTCTGATCTTAATGATTTCTTTCCGTCTGCTAACTTTAGGTTTGGATTGTTCTTGTTTATCTAGTCCTTTAAGGTGAAGTGTTAGGTTGTTCACTTGCCATCTTTCCATCCTTCTGAGGTGA
>NW_007729264.1:175828-176216 GCF_000696425.1 Galeopterus variegatus | reverse complement strand
AAATACATGGGATAATTCCAATTTTTTTGAATTTGTTGAGACTTGATTTGTGACCTAATATGTGATCTATCCTGGGGAATGATCCATGTGCTGATAAGAAGAATGAATATTCTGAGGTTATTGGATGGAATGTTCTGTAGATATCTGGCAAGTCCAATTGGTCTAGGGTATTGTTTAGATCTTGTGTTTCTCTGCGGATTCTTTGCCTACATGATGTGTCCAATATTGACAGCAGGGTGTTCAGGTCCCCTGCTATTATGGTATTAGTGTCTACTTCCTTCTTTAGGTCTAATAGAGTTTGTTTTATAAATCTGGCTGCTCCGACATTGGGTGCGTATATTTTTTTGATTGTTATGTCTTCTTGATGGATGAATCTTTTTATCATTAT